>NC_023758.2:8699226-8999226 GCF_000499845.2 Phaseolus vulgaris | reverse complement strand
GTTCAGATCCGGCAGGTCGAACCAATTTTTAGGAACCAAGAATTATAAAGAGAAAAAAAGAAAGATTTTTATTGAATAGAAAGAAAAGAACAAGAAATAGGAGAGCACTCTCTCCTTCAAGAGCTTCCCCTTCACAAAGAGCTAAGGCTTAATCTACAAAAATATTACACACTACCCCTGATGGAAGAGGCCCAAGCACAAGCCCACATGCAAGCCCACCAAAGGGTAGATTTGCGCCAACCATAGAGTTATGGCCAAGAGGATCCAAGAAGACGTTCTTTTACATGTTCAAATGCCATAAACTCTAGTGTAGAGTAGACTTTAATTTCTTGTCAAAATTAGCATAGGAACTTTATTTGTAATTTTCTTAGAATTAATTTTGGCACCTAAAACACCAACCTAGGTAAACTTAGAGTTTCTAAAAAAACCTCTAAATTTACCAAGGCCGGTCTAGAAAGCCCATGGAGGGGGTGAGCATAAAAACTAGACACACCCCTCCCCATGTGCTCATTTGTGCACCCATGTGCTCATTTGTGCACCCATGTGCCATGTGCACCCATGTGCTTCACATTTACATTTCATTTGGCTAGCATTAGGGTTGCATTATGGTCCTCCTTAGCCTATAAAAGGAGGAGCCTACACCTTGTATTTTCAAGTTTATTGTGAGTAAAGTTATGCTGCCATTTTGTGCCAAGCTTTGCTTCTCCCTAGAACTCTAGGCTCTAAACTTCACATCCTTCACCTTTCCTTGGGCTGGCCGAACCTCCCAATGTTCATACATATCATGCACCTTCAAGATCAACATCACTCTTAGGAGGATCTTGCACACACACATCCATTGCTTCCGCACCATCTCTTACATGATTCAAGAAGACCTTCATGAAATTTGCCATCAACCCCTCCCCTCTCCTTCTTTCTTATTTATATCTAACTAGCAAAACAAGTAACTAACTCATGACTATTCTAATTCTAACTAACTCCTCCTATGTGTAACCTAACAGAACCATAGATCTAAATTGAGCTTTGTATTATACAATTTTATATAGAAAACTTAGATGGTTTGAATCACAACAACATGAAAAATCAGGTATATGTCACTGTTCAACACTGTGTTGCACTTCATTGGAGAAGGTCACGAACACTGTGTTGCATTTCCTTGGAGAAGACCGTCTCTAATATGTGAAGCAACATCTTGAACAGCACCAGGTCCATGTGGAATGAAAACAGCATTGGATTTGGAGGATGCACCAATTTCCTTTATTGTGTCAAAATATTGGGTTATGAGAACCATATCCATGATATCCTTTGATGTTGTCCCAGGCACATTCTCAGAGAAAGCTAACACACTGTCCCTCAGCCCATCAACTATGGCTTGCCGCTGACGAGCAACTCCAAGCCCTGCTAGGTACTTTGATTCTGCATCCCCTTCTGCTCGCTTTATCTGCAATATCTTCTCTGACCCTCAATCTTGCAGCTATTTGTGATGGTACAAGAACAGCGCAACGAGTGACCAGGAAAACATAAAAACATTCATAAAAAAAGTTGTTCAAACAAGATAAACCTTGGGCGAAAAGTGTGTGTAAGTATACAAAATAATTGCTCAGGATAATGATGCTTATGACATCAGGAATTTGGGAAGTATGAATAATAAAAAATGATTCACTATGCAGAAGACTTTTTAGCTCCATGAAAAGCCAAGGCTTTTGTCTAATATGCTCTTACAAATATATAAGGTCCAGCTTGTTTATAAGGTAATCTAGCTTTAGTGATTATATAATGAGAATTGATAAAGAATAGAGAAACTCTCCAATCACTAAACTATCACTTATTTTGTTCACATGGTTGAAAAGGAAACATGAATAACACTAACTAAAACAACAGGTGAATGAACATCTAGGAAACATACCAGTATTTATCTCATTCATGGCTCTCTTCACATGCTCATCTGGCTCTATATCCACAATAAGAGTCTGAACTATATCGTAACCATAAGCTGACATAGCCTAAAAAATAAAAGGAAACAGATGAAGGATGTCCTATTCCATTCCTAATTTAAAATTAAGAGATACCTTTAGCAATTTCATTCTTCTGTTCAAACGTAGCATCTAGTTCCATCTTTGGAACACTTGCTCTGATAACTGAACAACAACAGGAGTAAAAAAGTTTCAATCTGAAGATCCACACCTAAACCCAATTTATTTGAAGTAGATTCAGAAGCACTAGAATAGTCACCATCAAAGACATAGGATTGTTTTTGTGCTCTGGTATTGCTGAGTTTGTAGTAAGCATCCACTGCGTTTTCTGCCAATGCTCGATATTGGATAGAAGCAACCACAGTAACAAAACACATTGTCCTGATGGAATGCATCACACCATGGTCAGTCAGATAATTCATGATTTCAGCCATTTGCAGTAAAAGAAATGACCAAACAAAAATATTGTTAGATATGCATGTCAACCCGCAATAATTTTATATTACATCTCAAATCCTTCTTCGTGTCAAGTGCGGATAATAGAACTCACCACTTGCTTAAACCACTTAAAGAAAGACACTAATTGTATGATACGAACATTATATATGTATCTATATACACTATCCATAGTAATAATAAAGAAACAATTTTGTTAAATAAAAATTAGCGTAAAGGATATTCTATTTAACCCCCAAAAAGTAGCTCCATAAGAAAGAACAAATCGGAAACATTGTAATCCTTTTATTTACTGGATGGAAAGACAAAAGGTCTAAAATGTCTCGGTTTTAATTCAAAGAGTTTAATTTATATGCACCTGCAAGAATCGGAAATCATACTATAGATTTCAACATTATCAATTACTCAGAAATCATTAAATGAATTATTTTCAAGGTAATTTAAAGAGTTTAATTTATATGCACCTGCAAGAATCAGAAATCATACTAGAGATTTCAACATTATGAATTACTCAGAAATCATTATATGAATTAGTTTCAAGGTAATTGTGGGAAAATGGTGACACCCATCTTATGATTACCAAAGTGTTTTGGACGTTATTATGCTATCAGACCTATAGTTTCAAATAATAATGATCAACATAGATCATCAAAATGAAACTCGAATTGTATTACAGAACAACACCAAAGTACTACTTCAATTGTGATAGGAGGATAACATCAAAAGAAGTGAGATGAAAGAAAGAACCTTTGTCTTGGTTTCACACCGAACATCAAGCTGTTTGACACGCAAAGAAAGGGCACCAGCAACACGACTGCCAAGACACCATGGCACACAGTGGCAACCAGGCTCAAGAACATCATCGTACTTGCCGAAAACTTCTCTGATGGCCACACTTGACTGCTCCACTTGGACGCATCCAAACACCTGTCCCATCTTCACAACTCAAAAAAAGAACAATAACAAAGCCCCCAACAGAAGCTCCTAAACAAACACCAACATAAATATAATACATCAATTCATTGTCATCAATGCTCAGAAGAAAAATAACAAAAAGATGATTTCCCATTGGTTAATTTTCAAAGATAGTGCACTCACCTTGATAACGAGATAGTGCGAAAGAAAAGAAGAGAGATGGTATTTATAGGGAGTTGGAGAAGTGAGGGGAAAAGGGAAAGAAAATGAGTGGAAAAGGGAAGAAATGGCAGTGACAAAGAATCTTGAACCACAGTAACAAACATCATCGTTGGAGGTCACCTCATTCCGTTCAAATTAACACTATTACGTACATTAGATATTTGATTTTTATAGATATTTGATTTTTAAGTTGGGTGATGATATTAAACAGCTCCACTTTACACTCATAAAAAAATATTTTTGTTAAAGTATTAAGGTTTAAAAATGTTTTTATATTATTTATATTAATTTTGTTTTTATAAGATATTAGAATAAAATCATTTTATTGTTACTTTTTCATCAAAATCAAGGTGTTGAGGTTGACAGTTAGTTTTAGGAGAATTCAGGTTTTTTAGTTAAAATCATTTGTAGAAGCTTCTTTAAATAAAATGTAATGATAGAGAAATTAATTTTTATCTTTTTTTAAAGATTATAATCAACTACATCACATTTTTATTTTATTTTAAAAGAGATATTTTGTGTTATTTATATTTTTAATAAAACTATATTCACTTATATTTTTTAAGGAAGTGACACTTAACTTTTATATTTATTTAAAATATTCATATTAATTAAAATATTTTTTTTTCAAAATATACTAATTAAAAATTATACAACTGTTAAGTGTTAATAATATCATACAATTATACTGTCTTTAAATCATAATATATGTTGAAAAAATATGAAAAAAAATATTTTTATAAAACAAATGTTTAGTTTAAAAAAAAATAGCTATGAATATCAAAGGATGTATGCCACTTGTCTTGTGTATACCAAATATGCTATAAATAAGGAAAATAAATTACACACATTAACTAAACATAAATCTAGCAAAATAAATAAACAAGATAACATAGAAATATTTCTAAAGTTTTTTTTTAGATTTATTCTTCATGACTTGATCCTATAAATTTTGGATGGATATAATATTCATAATTTATATATGTTTCCACGATTTATTTTGAATCATAAAATTTGAATATTATCAATTAATTCATATGTATAATTAAATGTATTATTTTATTTACATATAATTATAATATAAATATAAAAAAAATAAGGAGCATGAATGTTATTTTATTAATACATAAGAAGTGTGAACATTTTTTTTTAAAATTATATGCAACGTCATTTTTTGGTTTTTAAAATTTATCATTAGGTCAAAACTTAATTTTGCATGATCAAATATTAATTCAATGCTAAACCCAAAACTTATGAACCTTAATTGATAATATAATAAAAGATTAGGACAATCTCTCTATAATTAAACTATTCACTTTTTTGTTATAATTTTTTATTTTTTCATTTTAAAATTTAAATTTTTATTTAAATTTAGCTGAGCCATTATTTTTAGATGAAATAAAGAAAATGGTTAACAATTTAAAAAAAAAGAAAAAAGACGTGTCTCATTTATTATAAATATTAGGAAGATAAATAACTATTTAAAAACTAGAGAATTATGAAAGTATTATTTTTATTAAAAAGATAGAGAAGATAAATATTTATTTTAAAAGTAGAAATTTAAACGTCATTTATCATATGATATGAGGAGATATAAATGTAATTTTCTTTAAACTATAAATTAAACACGCTTATACATTTCTTTAATCTTTTAGACACTTATTAATCTGAGTTTTTTTTAATTAATGAAAATATGTAATATGACATGCGTTCAAATATAATGAAAATTTTAAAATATTAGAAAACAGAATCATGGATTTATTCTGAAAATGATTAAGGGTATATTGCTAATAAATATACATTTAATAAGATTGTCTCTTTGTGATAATCTCTTTGATGTGCTTTGATAAAGGTGTGTGAAATAGTTTAAAAATCAATA
Source organism: Phaseolus vulgaris (assembly GCF_000499845.2). Classification (NCBI taxonomy): domain Eukaryota; kingdom Viridiplantae; phylum Streptophyta; class Magnoliopsida; order Fabales; family Fabaceae; genus Phaseolus; species Phaseolus vulgaris. Next base: position 8,993,781 of record NC_023758.2, on the reverse strand, counting down.
ATTGAATTTAAATTATCGCTAAATTTCAATTTATGTAATAATATATTAAAAACTTGTTTCGTAATATAATAAAATAAAAGAATATGATATAAAGTAAAAATATAATAGAATAATAGCAAGACAATGTATAAATTATATATTCAATATTTGGATATACAAAATAACAAACTCTAAACAATGTTAGTATAAGTTATGTTTAAATGATCATGTTTATTAAATTACATTTAATTTTCCACAAAATAATTTTTAATTTAATTTTTATAAAATATGAAAATTATTAAAATATATTTTTTAACTAAATTATTTAACATGATATTTTTATTTATATATAAAAATATATAAGATTTTAAAGTTATAATTAATATCATAAATATATTTAAATTATTATTATTTAATTTAATATTATAATAAATTATATAATTTAAAATTATGTGTAAAATAATTATACATATAGATATATAAGATAATATCTTAAATTTAAAATTATGATATATATATATATATATATATATATATATATATTACCAAATAAAGTAATATTAACAAAATTAAACAAAACTTTATTTATTTATATAGTTAATTTTTCCTGAAAATTAGTAAATTATATAAGTGTTTTGTAAAATTAATATTATGATGTAAATATTTTTATTTAAAAACATATTTCAATGCTATTTTTTTAATTAATTAGACTTAGAATTTAAATATTTTATGTACTAGACAGGAGTGCTCGTGTGCTCGGTACCTCGGTCTGTGATGTGATTCCACTAGCCATATAGAGAATGTTTCTTGACATTCTTAGGAATCATCTTGAGCTGGACATTATTGAGGCACTTTTCTTAGAGTTGGATCATTGTTCTAAGACAAGAACTCACCAAAAACTAGTACCAAATCCCAAACTCATTTAGATGTTCCACATATTGTCAAATTGAACCAAAAGAGATGGAGGAAAGGCAAAAACACTAATTAACAACACAAAACAGTAAGGAACCGAATCAAATTGCTGGAATTGAAGAAGAAAAGATGAAAAACAGCCAAGAACACAAATGAACCATAGCTACACAAAACAAGCTGAAATTGCCGAACCAAAACAACTAGGAAACAAGCTAAGACAAGGAAATTAACAAGATAAGAAAGGAAGGAGAAGAGAATGCTCATGAAGATGGAAGAATGGTTGGATGATCACGCCACTAGAAGTATGGATGCTCCTAGATGAGTGTGCAAGCCGCCACTTGAGGAAACCATGATCCTTCAAGATAAGACTAGAGAAGAAGGCTCAAAAGCTCTCCAATCCTCACTCCAATTTTGAGTATAGTTTCTTTAGATAAATTCAAATCTGAAAAATACAAAGGGAGCACCTCTGTTTATAGCCTAAGGTGCTGAAATGCAAGCTACACAAATTCAAAAACTCCCTCCTAAAAAGCTTCTAGAATTGGCGCCTAAAACAATACATAAGGAAGGTGTGATCCCTTCTCTCATTTTGGCACCTCCTTATTTACTCCTACACCTATCTACTAACACACCCCCCCTAAGACTCCTAACTAAAGACTAAAATATGCTTTAACAATAGAGGTTTCTAATGTTTCCCTCTAAGCACCTTCAACAATATTCTTTATTATTTAATACTTGGTCTTGCCCTTTATAGGATGGACTTGGGCTTGGGCTTGGGCTTTGGGCTTGGGCCTCTCTTTATTTTATGTCTTCTTTTAATTTTGAGAAGAATAGAAGGAAGAACTTCAAGTGTGATGGTGAATGGCCTCTTCCTTCATTAATAAAATCCTTCTTTACTTGATTCTCATCAGTCTGGGTATGGTCAGCTCGACTTTGGGCCTAAAAGCGGATCATGGGCTCGACCCAATTTCCTTGGTAGGCCTGATGGAGAATAATTAAAATAGAAAAAAATAATAAGTTTGGTCATATATTAATGTAAAGCTGTTAGTTAAATATAAATGTCGATATATATTAAGTTGTTAGAATAAAATATATGTGAATATACACAAAGTTGTTAGTTAAATAAATATGTGCCTAAAGTTGTAAGTTGAATATGTGAAGTTGTTAAATAAGTAGAGAGCATCCGAGAATAAAGGTGCACAAGATTATCTTTTGTTGTTAGCACCGTGAGTAAATGTGCTCGTGGACAAAATATTTTCATGTTCATAGCACCCAAACATGAAAGGTGCACGTGAGCACGTGGTTTTCTGTTATTATTTTATGCTTTCAGTAGAGATTATATTCTCGTGAGTGATAGCTGTTAGAGGAATAACTATAAAAGGAATAACTATAAAAGGGGCTTGAGACCTTCGGTAAAGGTATATTGTTTTTTAGTACTAAAGACTAAAACTGATTATTATTTTGTATGCTCTCACTGACTTGATCGTCGGAGTGTGATCAACAGATAGAGCTTGCTTTGTTTTAGCGAAGTGTTGTTCAAAGTGCAACAAGAAGAGACAGACTAGAAGCGGAGCTTGCCCATTCAGTCCAACCGAGGGTCAACCGGCGAGAACATTTGACGCCCATCGTGGGGCCCGATAAAACCCGATGCCATCCACATTCGTGTTTGAGCTTTCTGACGTGATAAGAAACACTAGGCAAGGCCCGCAGGGATCTGAAGGAAGTGATTCCCCCACCTTATAGCAACTCATGGAGACCATGAGGGCTCTCTAGGAGGCCAACGAGCAGTATAAACAAAAACTAGAACGGATCCGAGAGGAATCCAAAACTGAGCAAGTACTTATGCAGGGTTGGCTGATGACAGAGATTGAGGCCTCCCAGGTAGCCAAGCAAGTCTAATAAGGTCTTACGTAGAAATCTACACCAATGTGACCGACGTTCCACCAGGGAACGAGGTTTGAACTTGCCTTTGAGAGATAATCCCAAGCCATTTTCGCAGGCAATCATGGATGAGCTTGTGCCACCACATTACATCACACCCAAGATTTCCTCTTTCATAGGGGTAAAGGACCTCGAAAATCATCTCACGACATTCAATGCCTAGATGATAGTCTCCGGAGGAGCGGACACCATCCGCTATAAGATGTTCATGAGTACTTTTACAGGTACAACCCTACAATGGTTCAGTGGGCTTCCCAATGGTTGCATCACCTCTTTCGCTCAGTTCTCCAGATTATTTAGAGAACAATTCTTTGTCAACCAGGTCAAACCTCTTATGTTGTATGACCTTTTCAACGTAAGACAAAGGGAGGAAAAACAATTGAAGGATTATCTGAATAGATTATGGGTGCTTACGGCAAGACTCCATACGCATGATGAAGACGTGATGGTCATCACTTTCGAGCAAGGGATCGAGGCAGGATCATTCAACGATTCGCTGATCGGAAATCCGGCGGAGACATTTTTCAAGATATGAGAGTGAGTTGTTGCCCCCATCGAAGCAGAGGAGGTCGTGGTCAGGAAGAATGTCAACCCGTCTTCAAGGTAACCTAGGCTTAAGGAGAGCAGCCGAGCCTGACCCTTGCAGGTTAATAAAACCTCAGCCGAGAAGACAATGGACTTGAGGGACGTACCATACGTAGCCAAGAGGAACAAACCCAAGACAAAGGCTAGGGAAGAGTCGGTAACTCGGCCCCAGAAATAAAAGTCTTGTCTAGCTTTAGACAAAAGATTTTCAAAAGGAAAACTAGTTACAAAGTTATTGCCTTTTTTAGTGAAAGTAAGTTGAGGAAAACAACTCTAGTATAAAAAAAAGCACTAGAAAAATTCCTAGGGTTGTTGAATAAAATCTCACAAGCTTCTACAGGAATAATGGAATGAAAATATTTTAGCATAATATCCTAAAGAAGGCTTGACTTTAACTTGTTGACTCACAATTAAATCCCCATCATGTTGAAGGAAAAGATTTTTAAATTATGGAAAATGGGTATTTATGTTGTATTTCAACATTTAAATAAACAAAGGTATAACTTGATAGTTGTCCATAAGATAAAAACCTTTGAACAAAATAACAGGTATGATGAAAATCATTTTCTCTATGGAAAGTATGAAGTTGATTAACATTTTTAAACAAAATATTGGAATCAAAGAAAGAGTCATTGGAAAGAATATGAACAATACTAGAACTAGACTTCTCTCCTATATGCTCAATAACAATCAACTCTTTAGAAGATATCTCTATTTATGGTTTATCGTAGCCTAGATTTGTAAGAGGTTGTATGGTAAGTGTCCCTATAAGTTTAGGTACCTCCTTTTGAGTTTCTAGGGATGGAGATGTTTCTTTTGTCAACTCTTCAAAAAAATCATTATCTTGTCTAGGTTCTATCTCGCCTGATTTTTCCATTTCGCTTTTCTCATTGGCAATGGGTCCAAAAGGTTAGCATCAAGTAACTTCGCACAAGATTGGTCTAAGGAGAAAAAATGTTTAATGTTTGGTTCAACTTTAGACAAAGAATTTTCTTTGAGTCCGGTTTCGTTTTTAGATTCCAAAACTGGAGTTTCAAAAATTTCTATTTCATGGAAAGAAAGGCCAATATTAATGGAATTGTTATCATCATGATGTGTTGAACAAACTTTGTCAGTGGAAGAACTTTCAAAAAATTGTTGTTCCTGACTATGATCATAAAAATCTAAAGGTTGTGGAGATATAGGTAGAATATCTTTATTAGGAAGGGAAGATATAAGAGAGGGAGAAGGAAAAGAAGTTTCAAGTGTGTAAGATGGTACAATAGGATCAACAAAAGAAACTTTTTGAGAAATCTTCTCCCTAAAGTGTGATTTAGATGAATAAGCTTTCCTTTTGGAATCCTTCATAGGGTAGGAGGAGCAAGAATATTTTTTCACAATATAGGAATTATAGGATACCTTTTTACTTGGAGAATAGGGTTGCTTATAAGGTTCAGTGTGTGGATAATATCCTTCCCCGTGTCTACCCCTAAGTTTATGTGAAGTGTCATTTTTACTCCTAAACCTATGCGGTTTACTTTCCTGAGTTTGTTTATATTATATAAGGAGTTCCTTTATCTCATAAATATTTTTAGTCTGTTGGTCTAGTTGGAAGCGGAGAACATGTTGGGTTTGAGCATGTATAATGCCATGGACACCAAACTGATAAAATGGTTCACTCATGGTTGATTGTAAAAAAAAAATTTACAATTGTTTGAAAGAAATCAACTAGAGTGAGCCCAAAAAATTTCAAAGTAACAAATTTTGTTTAGAACAATTTTATGGGTGAAGTTTAGTAAAAGAAGCAAAAGTGAGAAAGTTTCAGGTTCACTTCCAGAAAAGCAAAGTGAGTCACAAGGACTTCTTAAGTACCAAGGCTTTCCTAGCCAGAGTTTACCTTAAAGATATCTCACAAAAGTTTCCAAAAGAAAATTTCAAAACAATTTTGGAAAACAGGAAAGAATTATGTAATATGGAAATGCTCTTAAAAACCAAAGAAATTTTTATCTAGTCCCATGAAAAGAAAACCCTAAAGTATCACAAAAACGTAAAAGCAAGGAAAAGAATAAAGGAAGAAAACAATAAAGACAGCAAGAAGAAAATGCAAAAGTAGTATGTTAGGCGAGTCTTATTATGATAGTGCAATGAACACTGAGAGCTTACTAACACACTTCCACACTAATGCACGATGCTTTTACAAAGTTTAGTAAGATTGCATATGGAAGCATTTTCCCAAACAAGGAAAAGAAAATGAGTACTCGGGGCAAAAATCTAAAAGATGCAAAATTTTATGATACAAAAATTACAAGGACAAGTAAATGTGTTTGGTAAAGCTGTAAATGTCGTGTTTTGATTTTCTTCCTTTGAACTGAAGTAAGATCAGAAGTTTTCTCAAGGATCCCTCTATAAAAATGCAAGCAAAGGAGAAACTGGTTTCAGAACTCGTAGATTTTATTCTAAAATTTATGGTAATTATTCTACAGCAAATTTTAAGCTAGAATTTTAACTGGAGGTTGTTAACATACGAAAAAAGATATGGTAAAAGTTTTAGGCTAAAACACCAAGGGAATTGGGTGTAGAAAATTTAAATCTGAGAGCAAAATTAGCCCTGAAACAAGTTGTCAAACATATAAATGTCTTGGCTTTTGAAATTTATAACTTAGTTGAAATTAGGACCTACCTTTTTACGAAGCATTGGGAACATGTTAAAGTCTTTACACAAAATATTTCACAAACTTTTGGATACAAATCACTACAAGAAATTTGCTATTTACATACCAATTATTACATACGGATTCAAATTCGTATGTAAAGTGAGCATTACATACAAATTTTACATACGGATTTGAATCCGTATGTAAAGTGAGCGTTACATACGGATCTGGATCCGTATAAAAAGTGAGCATTACATACAGATTTTTACATACGGAAATCCGTATGTAAGCTAAGCATTACATACGCATCCAGATCCGTATGTAAAGTAAGCATTACATACGGATTTGGATCCGTATCTAAAGTAAGCGTTGCATACGGATTTTTACATACATATGATATTAGTGATAATATTGATATTAATATTTTTATTAATATTAATGTTCTTGTCGGTTGACCTGGTCGTCAGTTGACTCTGGGAACAGGTTGGGACTCTGTCTACCTTTGCTAGAATTTGCTCTTTCTTTAGAATGTTGGAACGCGACTCCGTTTGAAACAGAGGGAGTCGTACCTGTTGATTGCACTTCGACGATCAAGTCAGTACTGGGTTAATAAACAATGAGTAAATAAGCAAGTAGTTTCAGTCTTAGAAACGGTGTGTCTTTACCAGGGATCTCAAGTCCCTTTTATAATACTCTTAGGTTACTCCTTGTAACTACCCTTCTCTCACGAGAACCTTATCTCGAGTGAAAATAAGTTTGGTAGGAGGAGAGTCTGTTACAATGTGCCCAATCTTAGTGCAACAACCTCCCATAATCTCCCTCATTGGAGTGCATAATCTTAACAACATGGCCGCCAGGGTACCAACTCACATACCAGCATTATGGGCCCATCTGTTTACTGTAGGCGTTCTAGCCTTCACGTATCATGCATGCAGCTTATCCCCAAAAACCCTAGTGCTCTTAGGCCTAGGTGTCTTCAGGGAATATTTACTTGTGCTAGACCCGAATGTACTATACACACCACATGCCCTTTCTCGCTGATCAGGCTTTACATATATATAGATTTCAACACACGCATTCCTGGGGTCCACTTACATGGCCCATTAACTCGATTAGACCACCGAGCTGACCTGCTTCACACAGGTGTCGATGTCCAATCAGCTGAGCATCGAGCCCAGCGCTCTGGTCCGGTACAATTAATATTAATAATTTAATAATATTATTAGTAATAATAGTATTAATATTAATAATATTTAATATTAATAATATAAATGATATTAATACTTTTAAAATATTTATATTATGAATAATATTAATAAAATAAATTATATTAATAATATTAATAATATAAATTATATAAATTATATTAATAATATTAATAAATTATATGATATTAATAATATAAATGATATTAATAATAATAATAAGTATAATAAAAATCATAATATGACAAAGGAACTTGTCTGATGTAGTGGTTAAAGCTTCTTTGGTCAGTGAAGGGACTTGGCTTTGAGTCTCGCCCATTGCAGTTTGTTTCCTTTGGAAGCCCTAGATTATGTGAGAAATGTTTGGACCACATATTTTGTTAATTACTATAACTCTAGGATAACTAATGAATAGTATAAGGACTAGATAGATAGGAATACATATTCGTGTTTGTAATATATTTTATCAAAATATATATATATATATATATATATATATATATATTCTTTGAATGAATGTGTCTAACTTTATGGTACATAACCTCCATTTATAAACAACGGTTAATACCCACCTTTAGATTCCTTTACGAATACAATTGATTTACCATAACCATAGGAAAAAATTCTCCAAAATAAAAAATTAAGATAACATTATCAAATTTCTAAAACACTTAATCTCATACAAACTCAATTAATTTATCATATACTTCAAATGTAAAAAATTACAAGAGAGAAATTTTCTATGTATAATGTTCTCGCCGATTCACCCTCAGTTGGATTGGATGGGCAAGCTCCGCTTCTTGCCTGTCTCTTTTTGTTGCACTTTGAACAACGCTCCGCTGAAGCAGAGGGAGCTCTACCTGTTGATCACACTTCGACGATCAAGTCAGTGAGAGAATACAAAACAATAATCAATTTTAGTCTTTAGTACTCAAAAACAGCGTACCTTTACTAGGAGTCTCAAGCCCCTTTTATAGTTATTCCTCTAACAACTTTCACTCACGAGAATATAATCTCTACTAAAAGCATAAAATAATAACAGAATATCCCTTGCTCACGTGCACCTTTCATGTTTGGGTGTTAACAACAGGAAAATATTCTGTCCACGGGCACCTTTACTCACGGTGCTAACAACAGAAGAGAATCTTGTGCACCTTTATTCTCAGGTGCTCTCTACTTATTTAACAACTTCATATATTCAACTAACAACTTTATGCATATATTTATTTAACTAACAGCTCTGTGTATACTCACATATATTCAACTAACAAATTTATGCATATATTTATTTAACTAATAGCTCTGTGTATACTCACATATATTCTATTATAACAGATTAATATATATCGACATATATATTTAACTAACAACTTTTCATTAATATATGAACAAAATTATTCTTTCAATTACATTATTCGGTTGCCTTAGGGAAAATGTATATGTTAGGGTCAACCCTCCATCACTAGACAATTGCAGATGATATGATAAGAGTGGTTGTTGTAGATGTTTGAGATGTTGTTGCTCGAATCCCTGTGCCTACTGAGGAGGTTCAGACGGTGGGATAGGCCTTTGGAAATTTTATTCTTTGGCTAGCTAGATTAGCAAAACCGATTATATTGAGGGTAATTTTCTTTACTTGTTTTAATTATGCATATATTTTTTGTAAGTATTATAATTAATTAAATTAATATATATACTAATGTTATTTAATTTTTTATGTATAGAATAATATTAAAAAAAGAAAAGGAAGTTGTGAATCATTCACAACAACATCCAAGTACTTTTCAGCAACTTGGTGTAATGACAACGACTATCGAGATGCAATTTATACAATTAGATATGCAACTCGAAGTTGTAGGCATGACTAAAAACATCCTTTTTTTTTCTATGTGAAAGAGATATCTTTGATATTCTCACGGATACTTATATGTTATGTGTATCAATAATACAACTTTGGTTAATGTAAGTAAGTTTCTAATATTAATTTTTAATAAGTTTTAATATATTCAGTATGTTATTATAACAATATTTTTTTTTCCATGTTCAAGGTATTTAGATAATCCCTGCATTGAGAAAAAAAAATGTTTACATATATGGATTCCTTGACCTTGTTGTCATTCAGAGTGTTGGGAATAAAGCTAGTGAGGTGCATATGTATTTAATAGAAACATTTCAAAATGGAAACAAAGATGTGTAATTGGTACCTTACTTGCATCAGTAAGTATACATTTATAAATTAATGCACATCTATGTAAAAGTTATTTGTAACTAATAGTATATTATTTCATCTTGTAGGGGTCATTGACAATTGATAATAATTATTCCTCGACAATCTCTTGTGTTCATTGAACAAGAAAATTAATAGTTTGGCAATTATAAATATACTAGATGTGTAAGTTTTCTATTATTTTGTTTTCTATGTTATATGATTTTATAATTAATAAAAATTTAATGTATATAACTATTTATAGAGTTATGGAAGCTCATCTAAGGTTGTAAGGACTTCCACATGTTATCATAAAGAAGCTACAATATATTGCACCAAATGTAAGTCATTCATCTTAATAGATTAAATTGTAATGTATAAATTATTATATTATAACATATGTATTTAACTTGTAGTGCTCACATCAACCGGGAAGCTATGGATGAGGAATATTATGTGATGAGACATGTGCATAAAATCATATCTGCTAACATTAGGGACTCGTGGAAAGAGGTAATATACAATTAACCCAAATATGATAAATATGTTAAATGTGCTAAATGTTAATTTCATCTTCAATTCATTATGTAGATATTCAGTGATCCATCTCCATTGATGTTGGAAGTGTTACAAGAGGTTCAAGAACAATGGACAACTGTCATAAAAAACACATACTTCCTATGTCGTCTATATCCATGTCAGTTCTAAAAATGACATAAAATAATATGTTTGAACCATCATAAAAAGTTTGTTTTAACTAGTTAATTTTTTATAATTAATTATGCATACAAATCTAATATAATATCTATAACATAATTAATTATTCCTAAATATAATTGATACGTTTTAAATACTATATTATATTTACGTATATAATTGACTATATACTAATTTTCTCATATTGTTTTCATTTTCAAATAAATAATTTATGGTGTTTTTTATTTTTTATTTTTATTTATTTCTTCTTGTTTCATGTTTTACAATATGTATTTTTTCATTTATAGAAGCAAGCAAGGGATAAAATTTAAAAGATATTATAATGAAATTCAAAAAGATTTTTTTTTTTAACTCTTCTCCACATTTTCTTGTGATACCCCTCTAATTTTTTTAATTCCAAAAATACTTTTCTCCAAAAAAGTTTATGAAATTTTGGTTGTGAAGGTGAGTGAGGTTGGTGCATGCAGAGATTGGTGAAGGATACGGTGGTGGTTGATTTGATCTTGAGTTCTCAGGTGGTTTGTGATGTTTCGTAGTTGTTTGTGATGAGTGTGGTAGTCGAAAGTGTCTGTTTGTGATGATTTTTTTTTTTGTTTCTAGTATATTATGATGTGGTTCAGATTATAGTCTGGATTGTGTAATCTGAAGATCCACAAACTACACAATCCAGAATAATTTCAAATGTGTATATTTTTTATAGATTGGACAATTCATAACTTATTTTTGAATTTGAAGAAACATTTCAGATTAGCCAATATAAAAAGTATATACATATTTGAAATCATTCTGAATTGTTTACTCCAGAATATGTTTTTGGTTTCAGATAAACATTATGAGTTTTGCAATTCAGAGTTCAATGTTATTGTCTTATCAACCCAATCTAGAAAGTTTTACAATTCATATTACAATGTTATGGTCTTAAAAGCCCAACCCCAATCTTAAAGGTGTTTCCAAATTTACATTTTGAATTAGAAAATTATTGGAGAATCGAATGTTTGACTTCTTGATTTTCCAATCAGAATGTAATTTTAGATCAAAAACATCTTTTCAAAGTGAAAATCAATCTTTTTAACGATAGAACCAACCCAAATCTCCATGAAACAAACAGTCTATGAAATGTTCTGAAAGAGTGTAAATAACCACCCCGATGCTTGAACGATTGCAAATAGGATGTTTAGGGTGGCGCAGGATGAAAAAGGAGAAGGTGAAATGTGTGGAATTTAGAAATTTATTAGGGACAAAAACGTGTTTTCACATAATTTATTGGGTGCCTCGTGAAGGTATGTCCATATTGGGTGCCTCATGAAGGTATGGTCGAGGAAGAAATTTATATAAAGACGATGAGAGGGCCAAAAAATTTCTAAGTTAAGCATGCCAAAACGATATATATATCCATCAGTCAGAAGTATCAGAAATCGCATGGATAACTACAACTCTCATGCATCCTCCAACAAGTCTACAGAAAATGTACAGAATAAACTTTTATTTTACCTATTCTAAATTTATTTATATTAAACGAGTATTTTCTTAGTTTAAATAACTTTCTAAATAAATAAATAAAATTTTAATCTTTAACAAATAGGGGTTATTTTATATTTCACTCCTTTTGCTATTTTTTTTTCATTTTAATTATTTTTTCCACTTTAAATATCCATGGTTAGTTATGATAATGATGTTATATGTGTATCAAATTAATAAACGATAGCGTACCATTTTATAAGATATTTTTGTCATCGTATGATGCCACCAGATTAAGATAAAAAATGATATATTTTTAAAAACTAATATATCTACAAAAAATAAAAAATAACATATTTGTAAGAAATAATTAAAAAGAAAATTTAACATATTGTCGGTGGTTATGAGATAAAAGAAATTGCTATTTTTTACATTACGAAAAAAAGTGGCATATTTTTATAAACATTATCCTGTATCAATATTCAACTACTGAAAATTAAGCATTAATAATAGGTCCTAAAAACCACAAAATTGTAAATTTAAGTAAACAAACTAAATACAGGATATCTGTAAAAGATAGTTTTTTTATTCATTCTCCAGTTATAAGTTATAATTATTGTGATGATTTAATTTAATACAGTGAAATGTTGGAACACAATTAATATATTTTTTCCTAGAAAGCTATGTTGTGATGAGTGTTGAAATTACAAAGTTTCTTAGAAGAACATGATAATTATATAAAAGTATATGTAAATATATTTTTACTAATGGAGAAGCCTAATTAAATAAAATGCAATGAAAAAAATAATAGAGCGATTATTATTCATCCCTAATTGAATAATCTTAGGTGTATGAGTGCTGTTTGGATGACGAAGAAGAAGAGATAAGGACACATTTATGTGACACATTCTAAGCTGTCTGTCTAATCCGCATCATAAGGATGACGTGTCATCCACAAGACATGCCACACCCAACGGAACCATCTCATGTCGTACAAGACTCTTCTGGATTGCCTCACGCGCTCTCCATCTCACTCGCTACACTTTCCATTCTTTCTTTTCATTCATTCATTTATGTCTTTTTAAGATTATGTACAAGAAAGTGAGGGTCATGTAAAATAAAGCCAGAAATATTACTTAGGTAAAATTAAATTGTTGTGATAAAAAATACTTAAAACTCATTATGAATGTTACATTGTGATCTATTATTGTTGATTATTAGTGTTTCCTAATAATTATAAGAGTATATAATACTCTAAAATATTTCATTTTTAAGTAAGATAATTCATTATACATATTTTTTCCATCTTTACATAATTTTATTTCTTTTCTATTTTTATATTAAATTAATTTCATCAATTCTATTTACGATTTTTTTTTCACAATAAACCTATTTTAAAAAATATATTTTTTTGCAAATAATCAATATTATTTATCAGAATAGAGATGTTTACTGAGAATTTGATTCCTTATAAACTGAATTTGTGAATGATTGGAATTCGGTCTTTAACAAACCTAATTCCGGCTAATTCCGGTAAAGTTTTTTTTTTAAAAAAAAATTATCTCTAAATTTTTAATCTCTTTTTCATTAAAAATTGGAAAATCTCATCGTAATTAGATTCCCAAAAAACAGAATTTTGACTGGGTTTTTAATATTCGACAACATTATTTATTTACATTTGAGAATTCGATTTTCTAAAGATTTAATTTCGAATATCTATTATACTATTTACAATTTATAATTTAACTTTTAAAAAATAATTTTCTTTTACTTAAGTTCATATATGTGTATTTTGTATTTTAGTTATCAATCCCATCTTCTTTTAGTTATCAATCCCATCTTCTTTTATTCATATTAAGTTCTACGCATCTTTTTAAAGTTAATCAAATTTCAGTTAATGTTTCTGTTAAATTATACCATTATCTTCTCACTATAAATGGTTTAGCAAATTTCATGAAGTACTGGTATGGTATGGATTATTGTAAAAATGGTAATGTGTTAAATCTTATGAATACAAAAAAACTATGTGACACTGTAATATTTTTTATACTTTCAATTAATATAAATTTTCTTGTAATATTTAATTTTTTTCTTATAAAATCGTGCTTTAGGACTGTTATATATTTGTCACAAAAGTTGGGATAATTAAAATCGAAAATTGATCATAATCGATTTGCTTAAAAAATATGAGATCGTGATTCACATTAATATAGCAGGTAGTTGAATGAAAAATAAAAATAAAAAATTAAAAAAATTAAAAAGGTATAATAATAGAAAGATAGAATAAAAAAGAATATAGTATGAAAGACAGATAATACAAAAAGGAAAGAAATGGAATAATTATTATTATGATGATGGACAGAAAAGGCAAATGAAAATGCGAAACTGCGTACATGATATGAATGTAGTTCTCCGCCGCTGTGAATGGTGATTCATAAGATTGAAGTTGCATGAAGTCTCTCTCATAAACTAAAACTTCACCATGTTTGCAACTACCAAGTCCTCAACTTTGTCACCTTTCTTCTCTTTCACCAGAACAACCTCTGTCCCTTCCAAACCCAATTTCTGGAATTTGGTTCCAATGAAACACCCATCTTCCCCGGGGCACTTGGCCTTAAGAACCCTTCACGTATCTTGTAACTCCCAATCACAGCATGCTTCCCAGAGATCATCAATTCAGGTTCCATTTTTTTAATAATCATGACAGGATTTCTTGTTTCACGTTGTTTTTCATACTGAACCCAAAATTATGTCTTCTTTCTAGTGCTTGGTGTTATAATATCATGTATTCCCCAAAGGACTTGGTTTGGTGTTTCTTGAATTATTATTTGTAGTGTTTTATTTTCGAAGAGAAAAGGGAATTTGATTCTTGATATCCGTGATGCTAATAGTGATAGTATGGCCTGTTTGATTGCTGTTCTTACAAACAATTTTGTGTTTTGTCTCCCGATGACATTTATAAGTTTTTTTTGTTTACTAAAAGTTTGTCTTGTCCCCAAAATACTTGGAACAAAGTATTCGAAGAAAAAAAGATGAGAAACTATCTCCCATTTGTTTATTTATTTATTTTTTTGTTTCCAAACTCTCGTCTTGGAAAAAAAGTTCAAAACTTCATAGATTTGGATGAGAAATTGTTTGTCGACTAGTTAGAAATAGTTATAGAAGACAGTTTTCAAAATAAAAATACAAAAGTGAAACTTGAGATCTTATTGTCTGTCTTCGTGCAGGGGGGTGAAGGTTTTTTCAGGGGTGTGTTGGAAAGTATGCAATCCGTTTACTTGAACAGAAATCCTACTGCAAAGGCCATATTAGAACTTGTTCACTCTGTTGAGAACAACTCGATATGCTATGATCATCTTGCATTCAGGACATTTGGGGTATTTCTCTTGGCTTTACTTCCTTCCAGTTGTAGACTTTTCTGTGTGATTTGATTATATCTGATTAGCTCATTCATGTGTATTGTTGCCCTTAATTAGGTGAATGGTTATGGAATTGATTCAATGGCTAGCTTTTTTCTGGATTATGGCTATAGTCAGAGAGAGGAGTTAAGGTTTCCAGCAAAAAAGTTGAGGGCACTGTGGTTTTCTCCTCCTGCAGATTCACAGGCTGGCAGTGGTAGTGGCATTAATGGACCTCTGCCCAGAATATTTATTTCAGAGCTACTGGTAGATCAAATGAGCCCACAAACTCAGGTGTGTTTGCCAGAATTCTTCAATTAGAGTCATTCTGCATCTATGCTCTAAGGATTGCAGTGTTAAGGACGGACTCTGTTTTTCCTCCCAGCCCCCCTGCAACTAGTTTCAAATATTGGCAAAGTAATAATAATATACTTAGAGATTACCCTTTATTTATGATCGTTATGTGGGGGTGGAAATGGTTTAGACACTTCATTTGAGATCTATCACCTAACCCACATGAAGCCTAAGTCAAGTCAAAGCCTATTTACTTGATAAGTTGGGACAAGGCTTTTTAGAAGCCTATGTCCCCATTGTTTGTTGACATTATAATGGCATTAGAGTGCTTTTCCGTAGGGCTAAATTGAAAAAACGTGTAAAATTGTTTTTCATGTAGGGACCAAAACATAGTGTAAATTGTTCCATATAGGGCCTAAAACAAAAAATGTTGCCAAGTACAAGGACTAAATTCAGTACTGGTGTAATGTCAGCAAACAAGAAGGACCATTTTGTCAATGTTCATTCATGTTGGAATCAAAATGTAGAGTTTTTATTTTATGCAGGGACCAAAAACAAAAAAGTTCTGTTAGATGTAGGGAAACAAATTAATTTTGAAGGTCATCTTTTTTATCATTCAAAAAACTTATTAGACCTAACATATTGACCTTAAATAACTATAAATAATGTAGTATTGTTGTTTTATTTTCACACAAGTCTATGATGTTGCTGTAGTATTAAATATTGAAGTGTTTTAAGGTTGTATGCCTTTTCGTTTCTGTTAGGGTTTAAAAACACTAATTTACATATAGTTTAGGCTGATTGTTCATTTAGAGGTAGTATTATGACCTGTTTCTAAGAACTTATAATGGAGTAAGCTTTTAAATAGGATTTCAGTAACCCCAGCTACTAGAAAGGGCAGGCCTCTAAAAGGGCTCATATCAGGTAAATAGACTGACCATGCTTGGGGTTTAAATATGAGAAACAAACAGGCAAGGTTTAGGCCTTATAAAGCTCACCTAGCCCTTTCCACATCCAAAACCATATTTTTGTGTGGCAAAATTGAGCAGCTATTAAGGTTTCAGCTCTTCTGAATTGTATGATGCTAAAAACAATACTGCATATTTTTCTCAAAATTTAATATTATGGAGATTTGAGTTTAACTTTTGTTAATTCTCAATACCTTCTTTCTCACCTTTATGAATTAAAACCAATGCCTTAGCATCTGTCACAATTCAGTTGTAGAAATTGTTTTGTTGAAGCTCATAAAATGCTCGTGGAACTAACTGATCCATTTTACTTGGTATGGGACTAGAATCTAGATCATAGATAATTTCTTGAATGGCTTTGTATGCCTTTACCAGGCCAGGTTGTAAACATGTAAGGCAGTGTTTTGTCTTATTATTTATTTTGGTGTTAATAGTTGATTTAGCATGATAACAATAATTTGAGAACCAAAGAATGGATTGATTTCTTAAGACTGCAATCCATATCTATATTGATATATAGTTGCATGACTTCAATAGTTTATACTTACATTTCTTCCCCAAACCCAATTGAACTGAAATAATTTGGAATTTTTTGTGAAGGAAATAATTCGAAAATACACTGAATCATCTGGAGATGGAAACAAGCATGCAGCACTTGCAAGTTCCCTTGGACATTTAACATGGGAAAAGCCCTTATATTCAGAGTTTCAACAATTGGCAAGGTATTATTACTGCCTGTATGGCTAGCCATATTTTTTTAGGAAAGTTTCTAGTCTCTTCTAGCATCTGGCTTAGTTATGGTTTGTTGGTACTTGATACACAGTGAAAGTGAGTACGCTGCCTGGACCCTAGTCAATGGTTATGCGCTGAACCATGTTACTATATCCACTCATCGGCTGAACACTCATTTGAAGGATATAAAAGCACTGAATCAGTTTATAGAGGAGAGTGGATTCAGATTGAATTCTGAAGGAGGATTACTGAAAGGTTTGTACCCTTGTTTGTTATTATGCAAGTACAAGGTTTTCTAGGTCTTTTACTAACCAAAATAAAAGCATTCAATGTTCAATGTAAGACAATCTCAGCCTGGTTTCTCTGATAAGACAATTGCTATCTCAAGTGAAAAATGAGGATTGAAGAGCAAATAACTTCCTCTTATATTCATTAATGGAAAACATGACTATATTCCTTCAATTCCTGCTTGTGTTCACCTTCTGAAAATTTGGCCTCATTCGTCAAATCTATCTTCTGTCCTCATAGGAAATAAAAGTCGTGTGAAGCCCTTTTCACTTGAAAATACTGAGTACTGACATAACAGGAATGGTATAAAGAAGTTTGTTAATCTGTTTGCATGGCTGTGTATCTCAATGGATCAGGGGACTTATCATTTAGAATTGAAAAAATAAAGCATATCATCAGATTGTGAATCATGCTCCTAATTGTGAGATGAATATGGAAATTATAACCTAGACTAACTATGAACATGCGGATGTTGTCGACTTTTTGAGATGATCATAGCAAGTTGTAGTTGGTTGTGATCAAGGATCATATAAATGATTTTGAATATTTGCTCTACTTCCAGTGAGCCCTGATGGTCTTCTGCAGCAAAGCTCAACTGTAGCAGATTCAATTTCTTTCCAATTTTCTGATGGTATAACTGAATCAGTCCCATGCTCATACATTGAATTTGCCGAGCGTCTGGTGCTGCCTCAGTATAGAAACTTACCTGACACAGAGGTAAGCATGTTTCTTTGTTTTTAAACATATGGCTTTAACTTTTTATTATAGTTCTTATCTTTTGTGACAGATCTTTTTGGTTAATGATGAAACTGTGAACTACTTTTGAGTTTTGAACCACCTGCTAGGCATTTTCTGCTGGATTTGCTAATCCTTCTTCTAACTAATGAAACAGGTTAAAGAGTTCCATAGAAGAGATGGTTTTGAGGTAGCAAGTGCTGACAAGATATTTGAAAGCACATCCAAGGATCAGTTGAGCAGAGTAGGCTAAGAGCCTTTTCTCTCTCTATTCCCCTTGAGAAAACGTGTTACATTTTCCAGTCATGTGGATGTTGCTTAACAATTTCAGATTATGTCTTATAACTAAGTCATTGAATTCTGGTTTTGGAAATGGACATGTCTTGGATTTGTTAGTGATATAAGCCCTCTAGTAAAGCTTATAATAACAGATTAACCTATCATATTAATTTATTATCTAATAGTATAAATAAATATTCAATACTTTAAAAAAATACTCTATTAAAAATTAAATGTTTTAACTATGTTCAGGAGTGTTTTAATTTTTTTTTTATATTTACAATGTTTAAAAAACGTTTTCTTAATTTATTTATTTTTATGATAGATGTTGTATATTTAAGAATTAGTATATCTTAGCATAGAGAGAATAGATGTGCTCCAAGTAGATGAATGGTTCGCGCAGAGATATAATATACATCAGTTCTGCGGGTACTAATTATTTCACTAAACAAACAAATAAAGTATCTAAATATTTAAATACTATTAAACAATACTTTTATTTTTAAACATAAAAATATTAATTTATGTATCGGCTAGTTTCATACGAGTAATGTTACTTCTCAACCTATTAGTCCAAGACATCTTTAAAACAGTTACAATAAATAGCAGTTGCAACAACTTTTCGAAAATTCAGGACACCAAATTTAAGTAACATTTTTGAAAAATTAGAGAGTCTTTATAGAATAAAGGTAACACTAATATATGATAAATTTGATTGAATATTATAAATAAACTCTTGTATATTGAGTGCTTACTTTATCTCTAGTGTACTTTTTTATAAATCAATCTTCATTGAACACCAACAATTAAAAAAATGAGATTTAAAGTAGGGATAGAAAAGCGGGTCAGCCCATCCCACACTTGGCCCCCTTGCAAAGTGAGTGCAGGCTAAACTTTTCGTCTTGTCTCGCATTAGGGCTGATCCGCAACCCGCGGACCAGCCCGTATTCAATTTTTTATATTTTTTAGAAATTCAATTTTTTTTTTTACTTTTTTTCTTGAAAAATTGTCATAAAAAACAAAGGCATTTGGATTAATATGCAATAAACATGAATTGAATGTTACATAATCCCAGTATTAATCTTCCAATATTCTTGACTTATCCTCTACCTAACATATTCACTATTATATATTCCAAATTACATGAAAAATATCATATCTGTATTTTCATCCCAAAACTAGACCAGAAAAAAGTCTTAAGGAATTATAACTCCAATGACCCTTGTAATTTTCTACCCCAAAATGAAAAAAAAACAAAAAATTTACTCCACGTCCTGTTGTTGGCTGCGCGTGTCGCGGGTTATGTGGGGCGGGCTAATGCGGGTTAGCGGGTTGAAAAGGTAAGCCCTCCCCGCTTTGCCATCTCTAATTTAAAGTAATGATTTCTTAATATACATTATTTATATTGAGTACTTACTTGATCGTCAGAGTACTTTTTTCAGGTAAATTTCGATCGAGCATCAACAATTAAAGAAAAAGATTTAAAATGAGGAATAAGGGAACAATCGAACGACTAATTGTACAACCAGTTCCAGGTACTATTTAGGCTCACTTTGTCTATACAAATACAATTGATGTCCACCATGGGGCCAAAATAAAATACAACAAACAACAATGGTTTCAACAAGGTAAATAAGGCAAATGATAACCGAATGTCTGAAGACCAATTCATTATGCTTCAAATAATACTTCAAAAGCAAATGGAAGAGATCCGTTAAAAGGTCATTGAAGACCGATAAAAGAATAAAGAAAAGATGTGTCTCTTAAAGGAGCAAAATGAGGAATTAAAACGACAAGTTTCCGGATCAAGCATAAAAAGCAATCTCGTTCAAATGAGCCTAGAAAAAACAGCAACAGTTCAGACTCATGCCCATCAAACATCCAGACAACATATCGAATATCTACAAGACACAAATGAATCTTACACTACAAGTAAGGCTATATGGTGCAAAGTTTTTCCCATCTCTCTCAAAGAAGAGGCACTCAACTGGTTTACTCAGCTTCCACCCAACTCGATGGATAGTTTCAAGGCTTTAGCGACAAAATTCAGCACTCAATACGATACTAGCCGACCGCACAACAAGTCATTTTTAGCTCTCTTTAATGTCAGACAAGAAAAAGGGGAACCCTTGCGGACATTCATGGAAAGATTTAGTAAGCTATCTGAGCATCATAAATCTTATGCCAGAAATAGTCATGCATCATTTGATTTTGGCTCTTAGACCTAGACAATTCAATGATAGTCTGATAAAGAAGCCAACAAAGAATCTAGATGAATTAAAAAATTGGGCCATCAAATTCATGCAAATTGAGGAATTGTGTGATTTTCATAAAAACGCTCGAGTTGACAATGAAGGAGATAAGAGAAAGGAGAAAGACCGAGGTATCCGACATATACCCGGTCAATTTGATAAAATCAGAGATAATAGAGGACCTCAGTTCCATATTTATAGCCCATTAAATGCTGATAGGGATAAAATCATGGATGAAGCTTTACATGCCGATCTAATCCCGGAATTGAAAAAACAATGTCGTTATCATCGTAAGTTTGGCAATACAATCGAAGAGTGTCAAGCTTTGAAGGATAAAATAGAAGAACTCTTTCAAGTTGGTCACTTACGCAATTTTGTTCAAACAACAAATAGAAGCTCGTTTCGATCTCCACAAAGAGAAAGGTACCCTTCCCTAGAAGAATGAAGAGAACCATACCCTCGGTGTGGTAAAGAAAGATCACAACATCTTGAGGATGACCAACGCCCTATGAAACAACAAAGAAGGAGAAAGAGTCCCAAACGGGGTAATCGTTCAAGAAGAAGTGAGAGTCTTTAGCGTGACAATTGTTCAAGACGCGATGTTCACAAGGTCATAAATACAATTGTGGGAGGATTTGAATGCAGCGGATGTTATAGTTTAGCCTACAAGAAGCATGATGACTTTCTACAACAAGTGCACCGTAGGAATAACATGTCAGAAGTTGTCAGAAGTAATACGTGTTCCTAAGGACGAATATTGAACTCACAAGAAATAGTTGAATAATCAAGTAAAATATTTGGTAAATATAAAACAGAATGATAAAAGTGTTTTGAAATTTATTGTGATGGCAATGATTAATATGAAAACAAGTCAAGTAAATTTGTTGCTTGGAAAAACAGGGATTGAATTTCATCTTTCTCACTCTTTTGTATTTTGATTAGCGTGATAATATTGTGTCCTTTGATTGATATTGGTGCCTGTGTAAAAATCATTTATATCGATTTTTCGCATATAAAATTATTAATATGCTTCTTAAATATCGATTTCTCGCATATTTATAAAAATAACTTATTATTAAGATCAGACGTTGATAGCAATTAACATTTCAAGTTTATTCCTAACACTCAAATATGTTAAGTATTATTGATTAGGTCAAAACCCTAAAAATACTTTTCAGTCAAATTTAAGATTCTAGATCAAGAATTAAAAGTAAGACAATAATACCAATAATCAATCAAGAAAAAAAATATTATGTTCAGATATTACCTCAATACATAAAAGTTTGAACAAATTACTCCCAATTTTAAAGGGTAGAATTAGCCACTCATGATGACTATTACATGCAAGAAAATCATGAAAAGAAGATTCAGGATGTTTCTCCTTGACGACTACCTCTTCAAATGTTTCTCACACCTCTTATTCTCCTAATTGGGTTATAAGTCAGTCAATGGTGTTTTCCTCTCAATCTTGCATACTAGGGTTATGCCTCAAGCCCCCTATTTAACCTAATTTGATTAGGCTTAAGCGGATTCTTGCTTAAGCAAGAATGGGTTCGCTTGAGCAAACAAATCGTCGTCCAACCCAACTTCATTGGTGCTATCTCACTCAAGTGAGATATGGCTCGCTTGAACGAGCTCCCCTGTGGTGAGATGACTCTCTTGCACGTTTGGGCAGCTTTGGTGAATGTTAATGCATTCCAACTTTCTCTTTTTAGCTTTGTATATTTTCCTTTTGCTCAATTATCTCCATTCTTCCCTAGAATCTCGAAATTAACACAAAATTTGGGAATAAATCGTTCCTATTCAATTAGAATCATAAAATATGTAAAAAATTATAAATTCATATATAGAGTTATTTTATATTTATTTTAGCAATTATTACTCATAAGTGTTTATATTTTAATATAAAATATCACTGAAATTCGACACTTATCAAAACACCTTTGGGCTATCAATCAGTCCATTCAAGCACTATCACAGATCGTCCGAGGATTCCTCCAATTCTTTTTTGTAGATGATGATTTTACTATTATTGATCCAACTCAGAACGATCCTATGGTCATCACAGTAAAGATTGAAAAAAAATTCATTACAAAGGTTTAGATCAAGGTTGTTCGGTCGATATTTTATATTGAAAAACTTTCAAAAAAAGTGAGGATTTCAAAATCCAAGATTCAACCGTATTATAATCAAATTATAGGATTTTCAGGAGAACAAGTTGACACTAGAGGTTACAATGATTTGTATACCATGTTCGGCGAAGGAAAATACCTTTGTAAAACAATCAAATCAGTTATTTTTTGGTTAATACAAATACTTCGTATAATATCTTACTCGAAAAATCGTCCATCAACCGCATTATGGAAATAGTGTTTACTCCACATCTTGCTATGAAGTTCCCCTCAGCTTTAGGTGACATAGTCACCATTCTCAAGAATGCTATATAGCAATTTTGAAAATCGAGTCTACCAATCGACTACGTTACAAAGAATCACCACACTATCGGTTAAAAGAATACAACAGAGGGCGTTCACCAAGGTCTAGAGGGCAATTTAGAGATTGGTCTCAGGAAATTAAATCTCCAAGAAGGGAGCATATGGTTGCATTAGCCGATCTTGACCTTTGGTTGAATGAAGCTCGCATTGAATCAGGCAAAGATCTTCGCCCGTTACCCCTACATGATGAAGAACATGTAATACATATAAGAACTTCTTTAAATTCGACCGACTATAAATTGGTAAGTCAAAGATTAATTGACCATGCTAAATTTTTTGCTTGGACAGCCTTAGACATGCCCGGAGTGAGTCTGAACGTCATTACACATAGTGCCTCAGTATACAAAGAAGCAAGACCAATCGCCTAGAAGAAAAAACAAATGGGTAAAGAAAAGCGTAATGTTGCACGCAAAGAAGCCAACAAGCTCGTTAAAGATGGCTTCATAAAAAAGCACACCACACCACATGGTTGGAAAATGTGGTTATGGTCAAAAAATCGAATGGTAAATGGAAGCTTGTCCGGAGGATTCTTATCCTTTACCAATCGTCTAGTTGATGGAACAGTCGGTCATCACATTTTAAGTTTTCTAGATGCATACTCTGGATATAATCAAATTTATATGAACCCAAGAGACAAAGAAAAAACAACATTCATGACTAATTGCGACAAATTCTATTATGAAGTCATGTCTTTCAGCCTCAAGAATGCTGGTGTAACTTATCAGAAATTGATGAATTACATTTTCAAAGGGATGCTCAATCGGAATGTTGAAGTTTATGTAGTCGACATCGTGGTTAAATCTAACTCATGCTTACAACATATCAAAGATCTCAAAGAAGTCTTTAAAGCTCTTCGAGACCATGGTATGTGACTTAACCCCGACAAGTGTGTGTTCGGGGTAGAAGGAAGAAAAATTATGGGTTTCATGCTCATCTATCGTTGCATTAAAGAAAATTCAGAAAAATGCAGGGCTATCAATGGATTGTGAAGTCTTGAAAATGTAAAAGAAATTCATAAGTTGATCGGCTGACTTACAACTCTCTCTAGATTTGTGCCGAAGTTAGCAGAAAAAACCAAGCCCATTGTCCAGCTTTTCTGAAAGGTATCTAAGTTCAAATGGAAAGACGAGTGTGAAGAAATATTTCTTCACTTAGAATTCTTCTTGGCAGCTTCCCCATTCATCCAAAAACTGGACACTTAGAGGCCAATTATAATATACCTGTATCAAAGGAGGCGGTTAGTGTAGCTCTAGTACAAAAGATCACTGCATAATAGTAAAAAACTCTTGAATTTTTTTTATTATTTTCAATTAATACTTGCAAATAGTATTTTTAGGATTGTTATTGAAAATTATTATATATGCTATCATAGTTATTATTAATGTTAGAAATAAACTGCAATAGGTGGGACTCGAAAAAAAGTCCATTGAATCTTCAAAAAAGCTTTAACCATTACACCAGTCAAGTTTTGTTGTTAGATTATGATTATTATTAATATAGTTATTAGTATGATTATCAATATTAATATAGTTATTAATATATTTAATATCATTCATATTATTAATTTTATTAATATAATTATTATTCAAATTAATCATAGTATTAATTTGAATAAGAATATTATTTATATTATTATTATTATTATTATTATTGTTGATGTTATTAAAATTTATAATAATATTATTATTATTAAATATAATTAAATATTATTAATATTATTACTATTATTAAATATTATAAATATTAAATATTAATATTATTAAAATTATTAAAAATGATTAATATTATTATTAAATATTATTAATATTATAAATAATAATAATAATAATATTATTATTATTAATATTATGAATATTAATAAAATTATTATTTATATTATTATTATATTAATATTATGAATATGATTAATATTATTAATATCATTAATATTATTATTAATAGTAATAATAATAATATTATTTTTAATATATTTATTAATATTATTGTATTAGTATTTATTAATTTTTTAATATTAAGAGTATACCTACCTACTAGTTATGATTATTATTTATAATTATTATTTGCTATTATTGTTTATGAATATTAATTATGATTTTATAATTATTCATATGATAATATTATTTTTATTATTAAAACTTTTAAAACTATTAAGATTATTTATATTCTTAATATTGTTAATAAAATATTTATATTAATAATTAATAATAATATTGAATTTATTTTTAGATATAGATTTGTAGGTAAAATTTGTGAATAATGTAAAATTTACCTACAGATAGAGATCTGTGGGTATTCAAATGTAGGTAAAACTGCATTTACATACGGATTCTGATTCGTGCGTAATATCCGTAGGTAATATATCCGTAGGTAATGCTGAATTTACCAACGGATTTAGATCTATGGGTAATATCCCTAGGTAATGATGAATTTACCTACGGATTCAAGTCCATGGGTAAATTTTTTTTGGTAATTTTAATTGTTTTGTAGTGTGGTCTGACAACTTAAAGGGGAGTTTGAAGTGAAAGAATCTTTATTACAAAAATATTATCACCACCTTCAGAATTTGATGTCTAAATTAAAAAATGTTCAAATTGAACACATCGGTCGAGAACATAATGTTAGAGTCAACATGCTTTCACGATTGGCTACAGTTAAAAAGAAAAGGCTGCATTGGTCCGTCATATACATAAATCTCAAGAATCCCATTGTCAACACGGACAAATGCATGGCAATTGATGAAAAAACAAACTGGATGACACCTATCAAATAATTTTTAAAAAATGGTGAATGCGAAGTACAAGAGGAAAGGATAACGAGGGAACAAACCACTCGATTTATCCTCATTGGTTCAGATCTCTACCGATGAGGATACACTCGACCGTTGTTGCAATGTATATCACAAGATTGAGCCGATTATGTGATGCAAACCAAGCCCATAAGGAGATGACCAAGGATGCTGAAGTACACAAAGAGAAGTCATCTCAAAGTAGAGACCTCAGCAGAGGGAGAATTGGACAAGGACCAAAACACCTAAAGTTCTTTCTGCTAGTCTTCTTAATGTTTAAAATATGTTGTAAATAATTGGGTTCACTTTAAGGGTCCAAATAACAAATATAGGCTAGAATAAGGTACCTTTAGGATAATAAGGTGTGTGTGTAGCATTTTAGCTTGTTCCTCACCCATTTGAAGGCATTTTGACCTAGTTTCTAGAAGGACAAGCCTAGGATGTAGAATTGACTTAGCCAAACCCTAAGGTTGCTCTTTTTTTCCCTTTTCCCATCTTACCCCTTTAGCTTGTTCTCCAAGGCTCATTCACCTATAAATAGGAGGCCTACCTAGTGTATTTTATAAGTTGAATGAAATAGAGAAAAGTTACTCTGCACATTTTGTGTGAGATGCTAGTGAGGCTTGTTCCTCTTAGTCTTTAGTCTTATCTTGTGAGAATTTGAGAGCTCTCAAGTGGCGACTTCCTACACTTATCTTGAAGTCATTTCATCATGCAAGTGGCGTGTTCATCATATCAAACTTCATTTCTCATAAGCTACCTTTTCCTTCATCTTTTCCTTCCAATTGTCATTCCATTCTCATAAATATGTTCTTATTTTACTTATGTATATTCGGTTTTTGCATTTTGTTCTTGTTTTCCTTAAGTAATTTTGCACCATATCTTGTCATCATCACCTTATAATTGTCTTTTTCATTTTTCCTTTGTGAGATGAACATTCACCTCTACTTAACCACTTGGTTAAGTTAATGTCCAGTGAGAATTTTCCTTAGGTTTTCACTCCTTAATTGTTTTAAAATCTCAATCATAAATCTAAAATGTCACATAAATGAACAATCCTAAAATCAACTCACATCACTATGTCATGCGTGAAATGCTTATATGGAAATCATTCAGGAGCAAGAACATTGGTTGCTAAAGTATTAAAGGCACGATACTACTGGCCGACCGTGCAGGGCGACTACAGAAAGTTTGTTCGAAAATGCCTAAAGTGTCAAGAATACGACACCTTATCTCACTAAAAACCTGAGAATTTGCATTATATTCTCTCTCCATGGCTCTTTGTAAAGTGGGGAATAGGCAAAGGATAGTGTAAGTTTCTCTTAGTTGGAATTAATTATTTCACTAAGTGGATAGAGGTCAACCCATTAGCGACCATTACAACATGAAATGTTCAAAATTTTGTATGAAAGTATATCATCTGCCATTTTGGGATACCTCATGTCATCATCACTGATAATGGTCGATAATTCATTGACCAAGGACTTGTTGAGTTTTATGAGAAGAACATGACCTAAACTGTTACGACAAAGTAGCCACTTTTATTAGGCCTATACTTAAGCCCATGAGTCTATAAATACCTCAATTCTCTAAAAAAGTAGATATATCTTATTCATTTTACTTACATATAAAATCATATGTATTCTTACTAACTTGAGCATCGAAGAATCTTATGTAGGTGCATCACCACTTGGAGTTAATTCGAAAACCCTTGCCATACTCACATACACCTCGGAAGAAGGACAACTCATCCTCGGTAAGAACATTTGGCGTCCATCGTGAGTCCCTGGTAAATTTTTTTTCCAAGGACCGCATTATCATATGGTTCTTACAAGAAACTAAACAACAACTTCAGCATCAAAAGAAAACATGGATCCATCTATTTTAGATGAATTGAAATCCCATATCGATTAAGTTATGCTCGATATTCGAAATCAGCTGGGTAAAGATATGAAGTTAATGCAAACTCAAAATCGTGGTGAAATCCAGTCTCTTCAAGATCAATACCGTAAGAAGATGCATGTCATTCTTATGTGAGTTGATTTTAGAATTGCTCATTTTAGAGGTTTCACTTTTGTTTATGATTTTTGGATTAGAAAATATGGTGATAAGCTCAAAGAAGATTGTCACTAGACACGAACTTAACCAAATGGTTAAGTAAGTGTGAAGCTTCTCTTCTAGGGAGCAAAAGAGAAAACACAATATAATGTGAAGATGATGATGCATTCAGAAAATGAAAGCGATTTATAAAAGTGGAGACAAGATATGGACCGAATTATAGAAGAGAAGACATTAACATAATGAAAGGAATGAAAGGTGTAAAGGAAAAAGAGAAAAGTGAGAAGAGCTTATGGAGAAATGATGAAGATGGACACACCACTTGGAAAGGTGGATGGTTCCAACATGAGTGGTGAAGAGTCGCTACTTGGAGTATGCCCTCATAAGATAAGACCCAAGAACTTTTAGGAGAACAAAGCTCACTAATCACTCAAGCAAAGTTTATTTTTTATATTCAAATTCAAGGTTTCAATACAAGAGGCAAGGCACTTTATTTATGGGAGAGAGTGCCTTGGAGAACAAGAGTGAGAGGGGTAGGGGCGAAATTATGGAGAGGCTTCTAGAAACTAGGTCTAGCCTAGCTAATGTCGCACCATGGATATTTTCTAGAAGGTAGGTTGAAAGAGTGAACATGGGGGCGAAAAATGGAGGTGTAGTTGGGTTTGACACAAACCCAAATTATACTAAATACACCCTACTCTAGCTTATTCTTCTAGTTGAACCCCCAAAGTGAGCCCAATTTATTTACTTAAACTTGTGTTGTAAAAAGACTATAAGGAAGAACAACTGATATTCCAATCCATGTTTGGTTTTGCTTTTGCTGAGGCTCTTCTAAGGTTTGGTGGGATCTTGTCTTGTATGTTGAGATGACTGACCTAGGTGTGAAGTGTTTGTGGTGTCCTTGGTCATCTTCTTGTCGAGCTAGGTTGTATCACATTCGTAACCACATTTTATTACAACAAGAACAGAATGAACAAAGATCTATCCAACATCAACAACCACATCAAATTAAAGATGAAGGCTAGTCACGTTGAGACATCACTTTGAATCAAGAAGAACAAAAAAAAAGGGAACATGGTGATCAAAACAAATAAACCAACCATTTACAACCAAGATTATGCAAAATCGCATGCCTGAGAATTGGAAATGGCCAAGTTTTCATAAATATGATGGTGCTTTTGATCCCACAGCTCATGTGAAATCCTACCTCATATAGGCCACCTTAGTATCCGATGACTTGCAGATACATTGTCGTCTTTTTCTAACAAGGAAGAACTCTCGAGTGGTATTATTCGTCACTATACCTTTCCATAGATTCCTTCGATACTCTAA
The DNA here is from genome assembly GCF_000499845.2 of Phaseolus vulgaris. NCBI lineage: Eukaryota > Viridiplantae > Streptophyta > Magnoliopsida > Fabales > Fabaceae > Phaseolus > Phaseolus vulgaris. The sequence goes on along the minus strand of NC_023758.2, from coordinate 8,964,532 downwards.
GTGAATGGTTCATAACTTATTTTTTTTACTGCAAGCCGATCTTTAGAAACCCGATCTCACATTTCCATGTTAGACAAGGAAAGAATGAATCGTTACGTCTATACATGACTCAGTTTACCAAAGCTTCCATGATGATACCCGACTTGTATCCATTCATGGCAATGCAATCTATCAAGGCATGACTCAAACTAGGCTAATTCTCGGATCTCTATATGCATATCCACCTTTAAACTTGGACGAGCTTTGAGCAAGGTCCGCTCAGTATATCAGTATAGAAGAAAATGCAAAAGCAAGAAAACGAATGGTTGAACAACCTAAAGCCCAACCTTTTATTCCACAACATGTTTTACTCCACAACAAGGTTTTAAAAAGAGGCAAACTACCAAGTTTGAAAACTTTACTCCTCTGAATGTTACTTGGGACATTGTTATAAGGGAAGCATGTAATCTAGAGTTGATAAAAATGCTCGAACTCAATTATTCCCCACCATATGTTGATACCACAAAACACTGCAATTACTATTAGAATTAGGGACACACGACATAAGAGTGTTATAAATTTTGTGACTTAATTGAAGAACTTGTGAGATCAGGAGCTTTAAGACGTTTTGTCCAAAATGCTCAAGGTGGCAGAGGTCGGGGAAGAGAAGGCTGGCGGAGACACCTTAGGTAGACCAAGGTGAACTCTATGTGGAGGTTATCAAGGTCGAGGTCGAGGACAGCAAGCAACAACAAATGAAATATCTCACCGATACCTTAGGTAGACCAAGGTGAACAGAATCAACAATTTTTTGGTGTTACTCAAGGAGTCATAAACACTATTGTAGGAAGATTTGCTAGAGGAGGACATTTTAAGTCTTCTTAGAAGAGATATTTAAAAAACATTCATGCAGTCAATTATTTACTGAGAAGCTCTCTACCTTTTATGACCTTCACTAATGAAGATTTTTGTATTAACGATCCCGACCATGATGATCCCATGGTTATCAAAATCACTATTGCAAACTGGCAAGTAAGGAAGATCCTGATTGACCATGGGAGCTATGTTGATGTGTTGTACCGATCAACATTTCAAAAACTCCATGTAGATCCGTCCTACATCAAATCTTACCCCGATCCTTTACCCGAATTTATGGGTGAACGTGGCATACAAGAGGTGATATCAGTTGATTTTAGGATTGCACATTTTAGGAGTTTCACTTTGTTTATGAGTTTATGATTAAGAAGAATATGGTGATAAGCCCAGAGAAGATTTTCACTAGACACGAACTTAACCAAGTAGTTAAGTAAGTTTGAAGGTTCTCACACTAAACACTCACATAAAGTTTCTTTTCTATAATCAAAATCAAGTGTGAATTACATGAGGCAAGGTACCTTTTTTATAAGAGAGAGGTGCCTTGGTGGGCAAGATGAGAGGAGAAAGGAAAAGGGAAAAGGGAGGGCCGGTCTATGGTTGAATCTTGGTCAATGTCGCCCCCTTTAAGCCTATTTTCTAGAAGCTAGGTTAAAAACCCTAATCCTAGGTGCACTTGTCATGAAATGTGGGCCTGACACAAGCCCAATTTATGCTAAGTACACCCCAAATTATGCTACATACACCTTAATCTACTGAAATTTAAAATAAAGAAACTAGATGGTGATCCTTTGAGGAATGATAGGCTCTGAGGCACTAGTTATGGAGTTATCTTGACCTAGCCCTTGGTCTTGTGTTATGCTCTTGGTCATCCTTTTGGAAGGTTGGGCTAGCTTAGTTTGTGCTCTATCTCTTAGGACTTCATCAAAAGAATACATCGACCTCTTAACCACTTTCCAAATAAAAGAAACGTATTGAACTTTGACTATTCTGTATATTTTAGTGGAAGTAGATACCAGTTACAATGTTCTTATTTGTCAAAAGACGCTCAACCAACTCAGTGTTGTCGTCTCTACACCTCACATCGCTATGAAATTTCCAGAAAGTGATGGTTCCATCATCATCGTTAAAGTTGATCCCAAGATAGAAAAATAATGTTACATAAGAAGCTTTTCAATCAAGAGGAACATGCCAAACAACACTACTTAGATCGAGCTTATTGAACTTAAAGCTTTGATGTCTCCAAATCCATGAAGATTGCTTGTAGGCTGGGTTGCTGCTTGTGGGCATGGGTTCTGGGTAGATTAGAATTTGTCAATCCACTCTTAGCTTAATCCAAAACTGAATCATTCAAGTTCTTTTAAAAGAAAAGTGTTTTTTAAAGTAGTGAAAAAAAACAACCTGTTGATTTATCGTTTCAATCGGTTGTTTTACACTTGGTGGTTTTGAAAAGGATTTGAAAAAGTTGAAATTAACTGACCTCATAATCAAGGCCAATTCAATCGATTGAATCAAGTTTTCAATAGATTGTTTTCCATTATTCTAAACTATTTTGGTCCTTGATTAAAAGTCTTAAAAGACTAACTATAAAAGTGGTGTTTACATCTTTGAATAGAGAGATATCAGATTACCAAAAAGTTTTTTAAGATTGCAAGATTACTTAAAGCTTTGCTTTGGTTAAGAGTGGAATAGGAACTGCTGTAATTTTTTTGTATCAGGTGTGATGTTTCCTATTCTTATTTGTAATTGTTTTAATATTTGTAGAACTTGTAAGTTGTTGGTGTATACAGTAGAGGGTGTTCTGACTTGTAATGAATTGTGTATCAAAGAGGGTGAGTGTTCTTGAGAGGTTCAAGATCACCTATTTGGTGTTTGTGGGTTTGTAATCAAAGGTTGATTACATAGTGAATTCGCAGTGGTTAGCTGAGGATTGGATGTAGCTCTAGTTAAGAGTGCACCAACATAAATTCTTGTGTGAATTTCTCTATCCTTCATTCCTTAAAACTGTTTGAACTGTGTTTTTATAAACTGATGATAAAAAAAAACAATCTGTTGATTCGCATAAATAACAAATTGATTTTCTGGAATCAATTAAAAACAATTTTGTTTCTTGGCTGATCTGGTAGCTTCTTCTTTGCTTCTTCATTAATCGTCATTCTTGTCTAGTATTTTCGAAAAACTTTCATTAAACAATTCACCCCCTCTTGTTTAAAGCCTTTAATTCTAACAATTGGCATCAAGAGATAGGTGTTTTAAAGTCACCCAAGTTTTGATTCAATAACCTTTTTCATGGCTGATAAGCTATCCTTTGGGGAGGGTGCTTCTATTAATAAATCACATCTATTTTGTGTTGTAAACTATTAATTCTGGAAGGTTATAATGATTTTTTTTGTAGAATCTACAGATAAAGGGATTTGGATGCTATTGAAAATGGTCATTTTCTTCCAAAAACAGAAAAAGATTATATGTGTGTTGAAAAACCTTGGTGTGAATGGACTGAGTCAGATAGCAAGAAAGCTAAATTTGTCTGGATTGCGAAAAGTATAATAATATCTGCATTGAGTTCTGATGATTTTTTCAAGGTATCACAGTGTGCATCTGCAAAGGAGATGTGGGACATCCTTGAAGTCACTTATGAAGGGACAAACGATGTGAAGATAGCAAGGAAGCATGCTCTCATTCAAGAGTATGAAATGTTCAGAATGCAGAAGAGAGAGATAATCTCTGAAGTACAGAAAATATTCTCTCATATTGTTAATCATCTTATGAGTCTTGGAAAGACTTTTGAGAAAGAGGAACGCAGTATCAAGATTCTCAAATGTCTTGATAGAACATGGCATCCAAAGGTCACAACAATCTCATAATCTAGAGATTTGACTTCCATGACAACAACTTTATTGTTTGGGAAGCTTAAAGAGCATGAGTTGGAGATGAACAAGCTATTTGTTCAAGAAAATGAAGACAAGCATGTTAGAAGCATTGCTCTAAAGACTGTTGGTCATAAGAGGTGTCAAGAATCAAGTAATGATAGTGATGAAGATACCTTCAGCCTGTTGTCCAAGAAATTCAGCAAATTGTTGAAGAAGAAGAACAACAAGAATCACTCCTCTAATAGGTACAGTAGCAAGAAGTTAAATGATTTAACTCTAACAAGTATACCTGTTTTGGCTGTGGTGAGCAGGGACACATCAAAGCAGATTGTCCCAACAATAAGAACAAAGAGAAAGCAGAAATGAAGAAAAGTGAGAGGAGAGGCAAAGCCAAGAAGGCATACATAGCTTGGCAAGATAATGAAGTGTCTTCCTTTAGCTCCTCATCTGTGTTTGAAGGAAAATGAAGAATATGAATCAAGCACTGTTAGTTCAAACTCTTCCGTTGATGTTGAAAATTATAGTCAACTTCTTGAAGCTTTCAAATAAACTCATGAAGAATCTAATAGATTGGCCCTCATAAACTGGATGGAAACTAAAGTCAAAACCTTAGAAGAAGAGCTGAAAAACTCCAGAAATGATTTTGAAACTCTTGAACTGATTTACAAAAACTCTTCTTGTGAGTATGACTCAAGCTTTTGTAAAAATTATGAATCTCTTGAAATTTAGGTTCATTATCTTGTGAAAACTGTGGATAAACTTTCAAAAGAAAAATCCAACTTTGAGAATGTATTAGCATCTCAAAATTGTGTCTTTGGAAAATTTGGACTTGGTTTTAATCCACAAAGCAAGAACACTGGCATTTCAAAACCTTTTTCAACCATTGCAGAAAAACAACCGATAACCGATTGAAAAGCCAAAACAATCGGTTCTTTCTTGTGTTTTATTGTAAGAGAAAAGGCCATTTTGTCAGGTTCTGTAAAGTGAGAAAAGTTTTTGTTCCCAGGGGTATTTTAAAGTGGGTTTATAAGAATCTTAAGGGTTCTTATGACCAAATTAACTCCAATGGACCAAAATTTGTTAGGGGACCAAATCTTGGTACTTGATATGGTTTTCTTACAGGATTTTGTTTCTAGGTTCAAGAATCTTTAGAAGCTAGCTTGAGTGGAAGGTGTTCAAAGTGAAGTTTTGGTTATTGATTTTGTGTGTAACCTTCTAAATGTACTTTGATTCTTGTAAAGTCAAGATGATTTTTTTCTATCTCATGTATTATGGCTTCTTTGTGCTTGACAAACACTTTCAAATCATAAACTCATCTCCTTGTTTATGCAATCAATTCTTGTTTAGTTAAATACACTCTCTCTTCTATATTCATACAAAAATTATGTGTTTATAGACCTCTGAATTCTAAATTTTGTCAAAGCCTTTTGTTTATAAAATTTCAAATAGTTGTCACAGAAAAACAACCAATTGTTTTTTAAACAACTGATTGTTTCTCCTCTGGCAGTACCATGTTAAAGGCAGATTTAAATCTTCATGCATTAATTTTGCTTATGACTGCTTCTCAGAGCTGTTGTGAGTCAAAGGTGCATTTATTATAGGTTGGAATACAATTCTTTCAATGTACTTATGATCATTAATGAAATATATTCCACAAATTCTTGGAAATTTAAGAATTTTTATGAATAGTCAAAACTATGTGATAGCTTTGTGCATTTTGTTTGGGGACTAATATGACACTTCACTCTCTCTTAACAGATTCTTTTTCTGTTAGAAAATAACCCACTAAAAACCAACATTGTTGATTACATTTACTGCCTATAAACATGTGCTTGTTCAGTTGTTTTTCTTCACAGAAACAACCCACTGTTTTTCTTCTAATTGAAATCTACAACAGCTGAGTGCATTATTCTCCCTGATCTGTGATATAATTCACCTTTACCCATGGAATCAACACCTCATTCTTCTAAGAGAATGAAGTCTAGAGCTGTAAAGAGAGGTTGACGTTTAGAAAATTGGTTTTCTGGAGAAGAGGAAAAGATTAAGAGATACCTCCATAAAACAAGCAGGAAGGTGATCAACAATCCAAAGCTTACCACCTTCAATTGGCTGAAAGAACAAATACTCATGGAAGTGAGGAATCTTATGAAGGAACCACTACTGAAAAGGTTCCTTGAAATGTTTGGGAACATCTACCCAGATTTGGTAAGAGTCTTCTACACTAATTTCTAAATCATTGGTGACAATATTTGTTCACATGTGAAAGGGGTGTACATGGAGATCACTCATGAAGTCTAGACTGCAATCACTGGTTTAAAACATGTTGGTTTGAGGATCAACAAAGGAAATATAGGTGTTGTTGAAGAATTCAACAAGATGTAGTTTTACCAGAGCTGCTTAAAGAATCCTCAATCAAGAGTAAGAAACTTTTCTATGGGAGAATTGAATTTGAATGAAAGGCTCTTTACCTTCATTATCTCATGGATACTAACTCCAAGAGGCAGCAATCATTAATTGCTAACTGAAAAGGACTTTGTGCTCATCTACTGTATTATGAACAATGTGAAGATCAACTGGATTCACATCATCAAGGAGCATATGCAAAAGTTAATAAGGTTAAGTGTCTACCACTATCCTTATGTTGTCTTAATTTCTAAATTTTTGCACTATTTTGAAGTGGATCTGGAAGAAGAGCAATCTGAAATTGTCAAAACCTCAAATGAAATCAACAATGGCTCATTAAGCAAAATGGGATTTACCAAAGTTGGTGGAAGATGGGTGAGCAAAGATGGTGACCAAGCTGGCTCATCAAGTGGAGCTCACATTGGAAAAGAGAATGAAGGGGAAGTTGCTGCTACTGGTAATGAACCTGTTGGTGCCTATGAAGCTGGTCCGAGTGATGTAAAACATGGAAGAACGAATCACATTCATGTCTCCATTTGAAAGGCTTGTCGTGAATAGGTTGGACAACTTTGCATATGATCAAAGAACTCATCATGAGTTCTGTGTGGCAAGGTTTTTCAAAGCTTGGATGAGCAAATTGTGGTTGCACATAATCAGTTATTTGAGCTGCAATATGGCCAAGAAATATGAAGAAAATGTTATGCTTCCTTTATATTTCTGGTTTATCATTTGAACAATTTTTTTTCTCTTTTTAATGTTGTTTTTATCCCTCCTTTTATTCTATTTGTGTAGACAAATAGGGGGAGAAGTATGTGGTTTGTAATGTGCTAATATCTGCTACATATCATGCATTAAAAATGGTTTATATGGACTAGATAGCTGCTACTCTACTCTGATTAAACTGTTGCATAAACCCTGATTTGCACCTTGCTTTCACTAGTTTTCAAACTGATTTTACTGGTTTTCCTTATGGGAATCACTAAGTGAAAACTGATTTTGTGGTGCTAATGATATCTGGAAATGATTACCTCTGGTCCATGCACATTTTGTGTTTTGAAGGTATTGTCAAATTCAAACAGAACATCCCAAGCAAACTAGGAATTTGTCTTCATCAAATAGGGGGAGATTATTGAACCTAAAGCTTTGATGTCTCCAAGTCCATGAAGAATGCTTGAAGGTTGGGTTGTTGCTTGTGGGCATGGGTTCTTGGTATATTAGAATTTGTCAATCCACTCTTAGCTTAATCCAAAACTAAATCAATCAAGTTCTTTTAAAAAAATAGTTCTTTTCAAAGTAGTGAAAAAAACAACTTGTTGATTTATCGTTTCTGTTGAATTAAGTGTGTTCAAGCTTTGAAGAATTCAAACCCTTTGAAGGTTGATGAAAGGCTGGATGTGCTTGTTGTTGCTGAGCTGTCTTTTAGATAGGATCTGGGGTAGATTTTATGTATAATCCACTCTTGATTGAATCCAAAGCATAAGCATTCTCAATCCTTTTAAAAGAAAAGTGTTTTTCAAACTAAGTGAAAAATAACCTGTTGTTTTGTCGAAACAACCGATTGTTTTATACTTAGGAGTTTTTAGAAAGGTTGAAAATTGTTTTCAATGGTTGACTTGCTGTCAAAACCAAAACAACTGATTGAATCATGGAAACAACCAATTGTTTTTTTTGGTACCATAACAGAAAACTATTTTGTGCTTTGACTAAGCATTAAATGATTTTCTAACTGTTTACGCTCCAGTTTTTAATGTTTTGACCAATCTTTAAATGCAATGAATAGTTTGTTAAGATTTGATAACAAACAACAACTTTGAATATATACAGAAAAACAAATTTGAGTTTTTCAAGAGATTGAGATTTTTGAAAAGTTGAGAATTGCTTAGAGATTGCATTGATCAAAGAGTGTGAGATAGGATTTTCATCTTGTATTGATTTCAGATTTGTTCTGTAACAAGTGTAATCCTTTGTATCTGTTGAAAGAAACTTTGTGTGTATTGCTAAGAAGTGTTGTGTGTTCTTGAGGGAATCAAGATCAACATTCTTAGTGTTGTTGTGCTGGACCAAAGGGAGTGTGTGTCTTGAGGGGATCAAGGTCACTACTTTGGTTGTGTTTTAAGTAATCTAGGGTTGATTGCTTAGTGGATTTCCCAGTGGTTTCTGGGAAGACTGGATGTAGCTCTGGGTTTAGAGTGAACCAGTATAAACCTCTGTGTGCATTCTCTCTATCCTTAATCTCTTTAAATTCAGTTTTAATATTTGTGAACTGGTATAAACAACCGACTGTTTCTGCGAAACAACCAATTGTTTTTCTGGTGCTGTGTTTTTTGCTTTGCGTTTTGGCAAACTGATTTCCTTATCAACTGTTTCTCGAAGTAATTTCATTTTTGACTTAAAATTTTGCGAAAACCCTCTTTTAACCATTCACCCCCCCCCCCTCCCGTTTAAAGCCATACATTCTTACAATTGGCATCAAGAGCTTGGTTCTTGAAATTTATTCAAGTGTGATCCTCAAACTGTTTTTAATGGCTGATAGACTACCTTTTGGGGAAGGTGCTTCAATCAATAGACCACCTCTGTTTTGTGGTTTGAACTACCAATTTTGGAAAGTGAGAATGAAAATCTTTGTGGAATCACTTGACAAAGGTATTTGGGATGCAATCGAAAATGGTCCTTTTGTCCCAAAATTTGAAAAAGATGGATCTTCCTTTGAAAAGCCTTGGTCTCAATGGAGTGATTCTAAAAGCAAGAAGGCCAAATTTGATTGCATTGCTAAAAACATAATAACCTCTGGAGAGGGGGGGTGAATTGTTTAAGAGAGGTTTTTGAAAAAATTTCAAGGATTAACAAAAATCTTTATATGAATCCAAAACAGAAATCAAGTTAGCCAAGAACTAGAGCAATAAAACAGCAAAGCAGCAGAAAAACAATCGATTGTTTCTGCGAAACAATCGGTTGTTTATACCTGTAAAAGTAAAAGCAGAATTTAAATAGGTTTAAGGGTAAGAGAAAGATACACCAACAATTTATACTGGTTCACTCTTAAACCAAGAGCTACATCCAGTCCCCTGAAAACCACTGGGTAATCCACTAAGTAATCAAACCAAATTACAACACGCAATCCACCAAAGTAGTGACCTTGAACACTTCAAGAAGTACACTTACTTTGGCAATACACACACCAAGAGTATTGATCTTGACCACCTCAAGAGCACACAACACTCATTGGCAACACAACACCAGATATACAGAAGGTTGAGAAGAGATTACACTTGTTTACAGAACAATCTGAAATCAATACAAATGCAATCCTATTTCACTCTCTTAAAAAACCCAAAGCTTTGATGTGAATCTTCAAATCTTGAATCAATTCTTACACAACTGAAAAACTCAAATCTGTTTCTCTTACTTGTTTGAAAACATAAACAAACTATTTATATTTTCCAAAGATTGGTCAAAGCATTTAATGAAGGAGCGTATTCAATTGGAAATCATTTAAAGCACATTCAACCATCAAAACATAATTCTGTTAGGATTTTCAAAGAAACAATCGATTGTTTGGTTTGGTTTGGCAACCGATTGTTTGGTTTGGTAGTTAAGTCAATCAAACTTAAATAGATTTCAACCTTTTGAAAAACTCCTAAGAGTAAAACAACCGGTTGATTCGACAGAACAATAGGTTGTTTTTCACTTCGTTTGAAAAACACTTTATTTAAAAAAAGATTTAAAAACACATTAGCTTTAGATTCAAGAAAGGAGTGGATTACAAATAAAACTACCCAGATCCCTCCCAAAACACAACAGCAACTCAACCTTGCATCAAGAACAAAGGATTTGGATTCTTCAAAACATAATTTGAAATCTTCAAAGCACTTGATCACTCTTGATCAAAGGAAAGGAAATATGAATATAAAAGACATTCCACAAATTTCAAAAGTGGTAGATCCTGACCCGAGGGTAAAATTCCAAGAGGATCGACCTGTATTCGATGAGCCTGTGATACAAGTACAACTTGAAACTCCTCAAGATCAATACACACATATAAGAAAGGCTTCAAAAATGAAAGTATAGGATAAAATGGAGCAAGTCCTTACCGATAATGTCGATCTCTTTGCATGGAGCCCAACAGATATGCCAGGAATAGACCCTGACATCATTTGCCATAAACTAGCTAATTACCACAAGCAAATATGATAGCTCAATGAAAACAAATGCTTGGTGAAGAAAGATGTATGGCAATAGAATAAGAAGTGAGCAAGCTAATAGAAGCCGACTTCATCAGAGAAGTTGTATACACCACTTGAGATGAGTTGAATCAAGCATAGACACTTTTCAGAATATGAAAACAACAATATATGTGAAGAATGATGACAATTAGGAGTTATAAACAAAGACAAACAAATCGGTACAAGTGGAGGAACTTAAGAAAACATCATTGGAGAACAAAGCCTTCCAAAAGATGAACCAAACTCAAAATTGAGTGCCATTCCACATTGAACCGAAAAAAAAACACAAGGAATTGAAACACAATTACCGAATCAAATTAAGCTACAAGTGCATAATTGAAAAGGAAAACACAAGAAGAATAAGAATAACCGAATGAAATGAAGAACACAACATAAGAACACAAACTACCGATTGAAATTACAAAAACATGATTAGGAAATGGAAATGGAGATGGAATGAGAAAGACTGATGTGGTTGTAGTCCATGGGAGAGATAAACACGCCACTTGGAGGTGATGATCCAAGATAAGTGCTTGAATGCCGCCACTTGGAGCTTCCCAATCACTCACAATATGAGACAAAAAGAAGGAAAAACAATTCTCACAAGTCACACAAATTTGTGTATAGTAACCTTTCTTAAAATTCAAATTCTGAATTTACATAAGCATGGCACCTCTATTTATAGTGTGAGGGTTCTGAAATTTAGGTGGGAAAATTCAAATGAAACTCATTTGAAATTGCCACCAAAAAAAAGTCACATGGAAGGTGTGACTTCACATGGGAGGTGTGACTTGGTTTCTTTCTTTGGCACCTCCTAAAACTACACCTACACCTTTTTTTTTATGTCACATGGAAGGTGTGACTTATCTTTGTACATTTGCACCTCTTATATGTATATCTACACCTTCCTTTTTTGTTCTACTACAAATACCAAAAAGAAATTACAAATAGAGACATCCAATGATGCTCATCTCCTAAAGCCTTGGCCTTGCTCCTCGTGGGTTGGGCTTGGGCTTCTTGGGCTTGGGCCTCATCTTTTGAAAAGACTAATAAGAAGAACTTTAGATGTTTTGGCCCTTGTCCATTCCTCCTATTAATGAGGTGTTTATTTGCTTGTTGAGATGACCCTTCAAGTGTAGCATCCTTGGTCATCTTCATGTATTTTTTACCACTTGGCTCGTCAACATGGTTATGGTTAAGAAAGAAAATGACAAACGGAGGATGTGCACAGACTATATCGATCTCTACAAAGCATGTTCAAAAGATACATATCCCTTCCCAAGTATCGACTGACTTGTTGATAATACTTTAGGATATCAGATACTTAGTTTTCTCGATGCATATTTTGCGTACAATCATATTCGAATGTACCTCCAAACGAAGATAAAACAGCCTTCATGACCAAAGGTTCAAATTTTTGTTACAAAGTCATGCCCTTTGGTCTCAAGAATGTTGGTGCTCCTTACCATAGATAAATGGACAAAAATTTTAAAGAGTTCATCGATAATATCATGGAGGTATATGTAGATGATATGGTGGGCAATTGCTGAAGATAATCCACTTCACTTGAGAATTTTTTGCTCAAGTACGAGAGCACAACCTTCGTCTAAATCCAGAGAAATGTGTCTTCGGAGTAGGAAGAGAATTTTTTTGGATTTTATGATAACCCAAAGAGGAATAGAAGCTAATCTCGATAAGTGTGAACCCATGCTAAGCATGACAACTTCGAGTAACCTTAAAGAGCTTTAATGGCTCAATGGACGCTTAGCTGCATTATCAATATTTCTACCTAAATTATCAGAGAAAGCCAAACCTTTTTTTCGACTGCTCAAAGGGGTAACCAAATTCGAATGGAATGAAAAATGAGAGAAGATGTTCTTAAAAATTGAAGAGAATATCTCTTCACTGACGAAGTTGATGAGCCCACCAGAACCTAAATAATAAGGATTTATAAAATATCATGTATTAATGGATGAAAACTGCAAAAGTAGTTATGGCAGTTCACTTGATAGCTCGATAATAACTACCCACATTACTCAATGCTTGACTTAACTACCAAGTAACTGCCGAGTCACCTTAATAATAGGGCACATGTAACGAAGGATGTGGCCTAAACGATTACGACATAGTAGGTACTTTTATTGGGTCTCTACTTAAGCCCATGGGTCTATAAATACCTTAATCCACTCAGGAAGTAGATCTATCTTATTCATTTTACTTACATACAAAATCATTTGTATTCTTACTGACTTGAGCGTCGGAGAATTTTCTACAGGTGCATCACAACTTGGAGTCAACTCAAAAACCCTTGTCATACTCACATATACCTCGAAAGAAGGACAACTCAACCTCGATAAGAACAATAGTATTTTTAATAAGATAAATAGTCAATTTAGTATAACAATTTAGTCTAATAAGAAAACATTACAATCTTAATACAACAACTTCAATTTTTTTGTTAGTTTTGTTTGGGTTCCAATAATGATTAGTACTACTAAGCATAATTGTCACATTAATGTTAATATGCAATTAACCTTGACACATCCATTAAGAATTTTAAATTTACAAAGCAAAAAACAAATGGTAAAAATACCCCTTCAATGTTAATTGCATATTAACGATAATGTTTCCTTTAATAAACACACGTGATAATAAATGAAGATGACTATTTTTTTAACAAGTATCTTATTGAAATTTATTCTTTATATTATTTTTTATTAATAAATTTTAAATATAACACTTTACTTAAAACTAAATTCATTGTCACTCTTAATATTAACTCTTTTAAATGATTAAAATAAAACATTCTTTATTTTAGTATATTAAATTTAATTTTTTAAAATAATATAAAATAAAGGTCAACTGTAATAATGGGTGAGTGGGGTATGATTTTTTTTTGCAGAATAAATAAAATAATTATTTTTTTATTTATGCGGGCTAACTCGTCCCGTCTCGATATTGGCTCGTGCATGATGCAGATTATGCAGGACGGGCTTGAACGGGTCAACAGGCTAGATTAGTGAGCCCACCCCACACTTTTTGGTAGCAGGTTGTGGGCATGCTCGCATTGTCATCCCTAGTCCATAGTGTTGAACAAGATGCTTTGATGTCTCCAAATCCAAGAGGAAAGCTTGAAGACCTTGCTGCTGGGTGTGTGTGTGTGTTGTCTAGTTGTTTGAAACTTGTTAATTCACTCCTTAAGATGATCCAAGTTCATTTGAATCTTTAACCTTTTCAAAAGATGAGTTTTCTAAAATGCTGTTGAAATTTCAACAAGTTGTTTGAAACAACAGGTTGTTTTACTTAGTAGTTTCAACAGGTTGAAATTTTGAAACAACAGGTTGTTTTACCTTAGCAGTTTTTTGAAAAAAGTTTTGAAAAGCTTAACTTTGCTGTCAAGTCAATTCAACCGATTGTTTCGACAAAACATTCGATTGTTTTCCTGAAAACCTTAACAGAATTTTCTTCAGTGGTTTTAATATGTTTTAATGATACTAACTAACTTGGCTCATTTATTAAATGTTTTTAACCACTTGGTTGGTCTATATAAAGGTGGTTTTGCACTCCTAATCTTGAAGAAAGAGAAAGAGTTTATCAAAACGGTTTTTCCAAGATTTGAAAGAGCTTTGTAATTTTGAACTTTAAGCTTTGTAATACTCATGTGTATTATATTCCTTTCTTCCTTGATTACTGTATTTCTGTAGTTGTGTTGCCAAGGAGTGTTGTGTGTTATTGAGGTGTTCAAGATCAACATTCTTGGTGAGGTTTGCCAAAGGTAGTGTGTTTCTTGAGGGGTTCAAGGTCACTACTTTGAAGTGTGATATTTGTAATCTGGTTTTGATTGCATAGTTGATTACCCAGTGGTTTCTGGGGACTGGATGTAGCTCTTGGTGTAAGAGTGAACCGGTATAAATATGTTTTTGTGATTCTCTCTTTCCCTGATCTCACATATATCTGTTTTAAGTTGTTTTTATTAACTGCTGATAAAAACAACTGACTGTTTCGACAAAACAACCGATTGTTTTTTCTGATAACATCTTAAAATAGTTTTGGGTATTTGTTTCCTTGATTCTTTTCTCTGTAATTCAGTATTGAATTTCATTATACCTTCAAAGTTTGCGAAAATCTTTTATAAACAATTCACCCCCTCTTGTTTAAGGCCATATATTCTAACAATTGACATCAAGAGCTTGGTTCTTGAAAGATATTCAAGTTTGATCTTAAAAACCTTTTTCTTATGGCTGAAAAACTACCTTTTGGGGAGGGTGCCTCAATTAACAGGCCACCTTTGTTTTGTGGACTGAATTATCAATTATGGAAGGTTAGAATGAAATTCTTTGTTGAATCTATAGATAGAAAAAATCTGGAATGTTATTACAAATAGCTATCTCATGCCTATATCTGAAAATGTTTCTTCTGAAAGAGAACATCTTGATTGTGTAGCTATGAACATCATTGTATCTGCACTTGATTCTAATTAATTGCTCAAGGTTTCAGAATGTAGCTCTGCCAAAGAAATGTGGAATACCCTTGAAGAGTATCACAAGAATCCAAGGAGTGCCTTAATGGACAAAGAAGAATCTTCTCTTGAATCTTTCTCTTCAGAATCCAGAAAGGAGGTTTGTCTTATGACAAAATAAGAATCTGGATCAAGTCGCAAGAAGGAAAAGAAAGAAAATTTAAAAAAAGCCAATCTATGTTTGATGGCCAAAGAAGAAGATGATGCAAGTAGTGTAAGTTCTTGTACTTCTTTAAATGCTGAAAATTATAGTCAACTTCTTCAAACCTTTAATGCAACTCATAAGGAAGCTAATATGTTGACCCTTTTAAATAAACGGTTGAAAGGTTTAAACAACTCGTTGGAAAATAGAGTCAAGATCTTGGAAGAAGAGTTGAACAATTCAAAAACTGATTTTGAAAATTTGGAAATGATTTACCAAAACTCTTCTTGTAAGTGTGTTGATTCAAGTTCTTGTGAAAATTGTGAATCTCTTCAAAAGAAGGTTCGCTATCTTTTAAAAACCATGGACAAGTTTTCCAAAGGCCAATCCAATCTTGAAACTGTTCTTGCTTCTCAAAAATGTGTTTTTGGAAAGGCTGGGTTGGGGTTTAATCCAAACAGCATGAACAAATATGTTTCAAAACCTTTTTCAAGTTTCTTTGAAAAACAACATGTTGTTTTATCGAAACAATCGATTGAATTTGTCATTACTGCATGAAAAAGGGCTACACTATTAGATTCTGCAAAGTAAGAAGGTTTTTTGTTCCTAAAGGTATTTTGAAATTGGTTCCTAAGGTTTCTAAGGTTCTTAAGACTCCTACTAACATCATAGGACCCAAATTCATAAGGGGACCAAATCTTGCTTTTTTACCTTTCTTGTAGGGATCTTTGGTAGCAAAGAATCATCTTTGGACTTGAAGAATGACTGCTAAAGGGAAAAGATTCTTTCTGGACTTCCAATTACTGTTGTGTACAAAGCCTAGTTTTCTTGAAGGCCAAGAGAAGTTACTTGATTATGGACAATGACTCATTGAAAGAACTACATTGTGAAAAGGATAAGACTTTCCTTGTTTTTATTTTCTTCTCTTGAATTTTTCTTTAATTCTGTAGTATGAAAAATGTTGATTAATTTCTTTATCTTTCATCTATGTAATGTGAATATGAAGCCTATCCTTCTAAATCATCTTTACCTGTCAATTCTGAATCTGTGAAATGCTTAAATTGCTATCACAAAAAAACACCGATTATTTTCACGAAACAATCGATTGTTTCCCTCTGACAGCACTGCATTAAATTGAATTAATTTGCTTTTGCATTTTGTCTGTTGCAGATTCTTTCCCCAAGAAGTTATGGGTCAAAGTGCATCTATCATGGGTTTGATTTCATTCAGAAGAGGGTTACTTTTGTCATAAGTGGAATATATTCCATGATTTCTTGGAAAATAAGAATCTTCATGACTAGTCAAAGTCTTCATGTGCCTTGATGTGAAATTTGCCACTGAGTGACGTACCACTGTGTAGTCTTGGACCAGACTCTCTTTCTTGAAGACTGAAAGCCACTAAATGCCAAGGATTGGAACTGTTTTATGTGAATACATAAACTCATATGCAATTGTTTCTCTTCACAAAAACAACCCATTGCAACATGTCTTGTTGGTTTTCAAATCTGCCAAAAGTCTCATTGATGGCATTTTCATGAAGTTCTTCTTGAATCAATGTAGAGTATGGGGCGGAAGCAATGAATGAGAGTGAGCAAGATCCTCCTAAGAGTGGTGTTGATCTTGTAGGTGCATGATAAGTATGGGTATTGAGTGGTTCGGCCAGCTCAAGGGAAAAGATGAAGGAATTGAAGTTTAGAGCCTAGGATTCTAGGGAGAAGCAAAGTTGAGCACAAATTGGCAGCATAACTTTACTCACCATAAACTTGAAAATACAAGGTGTAGGCTCCTCCTTTTATAGGCTAAGGAGGACCTTAATGCAACCCTAATGCTACCAAAATGAAATGCAAATTACATCCAAAGACTAAAGGCACATGGCCGGCCCTAGCCTAAAGATTCCTTCTAGAAAACGCACCAAATCTTAACAAATCTAGGTTAAGTCCTTATGAAACCATGTGTGCTATTTACACCACAATTAATACCATGCTACCCTTAATGGGCCGTCCATGTATCTTACACAAATCTTTCTTGGATTCACATTGGTCTAGACGCTTCCTCCATTGGCCTAGACGCTTCCTCCATTGGCTTGGACGCTCCTCCCATGGCCTAGACGCTTCCTCCATTGGCCTAGACGCTCTTGGTTTGGCTTTGGATGCCTATGTCTTGGCTCTTGTCTTTCTTGTGAGGTTGTGCTTGGCCCTCTTCCATCACTCATTCTGTTTTCTGGTTTTTCTTTTTTCCTTCATGGATCCCACAACATCAAAGAGGATCAAAACAAGGACTTGAAGAATGTCTGCTAAAAGGAAGAACATCAAGAGCATAGTCAATCTTTGTATCTACACTTTTCATAAAGGTCTTTGAAAGTCAAGAGTCATCCTAGGCACATGCACAATGGTTGCTCAAATAGAGAATCTTCAAGAATAAAGAGAGTGAATCTTTTGGGGTTCTCTTTGCTAAAGTATGAACATATTATACTGCACTTTTCATCGCTTTAAAAGGTGATTACTTTGTTGTCACAGAAAACAACCAGTTGTTTTCCTTTGACACCTCTAAATGAAGCTGCTATAATTGCTTATGAATGGTTAAATCTGTTTCTGCTTTTCAAAGTCAGTTGTTGATCAAATATGCAATATGTATGCCTTAGAATCTGGTCATAAGGGTATATTTATGTTGTTTTCTTGGAAGTTTAGTGCTTTGTATGAATGGCATCTTCATTGGCTATTCTTCAACTAGCCATGCATATAGAGTCTACAACAAGAGACTCATGACTATGGAGGAGTCTGTTCATGTGGTAATCATACAGATCAGGGTTCTACAGAGAATTATGCAGAAGAAGATGAGTAGAACATCATTTTGTAAAAGTTGGAATCCTGTCCAGAAAAACAACCGATTGTTTCTGCGAAACAACCGATTGAAATTCTGCAACAGGGTAGAATATTCCTGGATTTATGATAAACATTAAATCTGAATTCATAGCTATGTGAGATGGTTTTACTACTGCTCAGAATGCTCAAGTTTTGGTCCTTATTGCTACTAATCGTCTTTCAAAACTTGGTGAAAGCAATACTTTGATGTCTCCCTCAAGCATTTGGAATTTATATTTCGGATCAAAGGGAAAGGGCTGAGATATTAAATGTTATCTTGAAGGGTGAGAGGATTGAAGAAAACATTGACTTTGAATGTATAGCCTTCTTATGTGAATATTACACTAGTTCGGATCTATTTGTCTTGTGCAAGAAAGTGATATTTTTCTTTCATTTGGAAAAATGCTGGGTGAAGAAAAGAAAGGGAGGAAATTGTGGTTTCTTGGACTCTATGGTGCTTTAAATTTTGTGTAAATTCAGTTGTTGTCATAAGCTCTGATACCCTTAGATTTCTGCTGCAATTTCTGATATGGTATCAAAGATTTGTTGCTGCAATGGTGCTGCTACAGACACTGGTTTTCTGGTTTATTATGTTGCTGCTATATGCTGGTTTTCAATGCTGGAAATTCTGTTGTTTGTATCCCTTCTTTCATTCTATTTGAGAAGACAAATAGGGGGAGAATGGTGTGGTTTTATGTGTTGTATTACTGCTGCTACACTCTGGTGTTATCTGGTTTTTCATGGTTTAAATTTTGTTGTTGCCATGCTCTTATTCACCATAAGTTCTGTTGCACACAAGTCTCATTTTGGCACTGGTTTTTATGGTTATTTGACTGGTTTTTCTGCTTAAAGGCTTATGCAAAAAACTGGTTTTGTGTGTCTTGGTATCCTGCTTGTATACTTGCTTTGTATATGCACAAATTCTGTTTTGTAGGACCTTTCAAGTTCAAAAACAACAACACAAACAAACCAGGGATTTGTCTTCATCAAATAGGGGGAGATTGTTGAAGAAGATGCTTTGATGTCTCCAAATCCAAGAGGAAAGCTTGAAGACCTTGTTGTTGGGTGTGTGTGTTGTCTAATTGTTTGAAACTTGTTAATTCATTCCTTAAGATGATCCAAGTTCATTTGAATCTTTCATTCTATTTGAGAAGACAAATAGGGGGAGAATGGTGTGGTTTTATGTGTTGTATTACTGCTGCTACACTCTGGTGTTATCTGGTTTTTCATGGTTTAAATTTTGAAAAGATGAGTTTTCTAAAATGCTGTTGAAATTTCAACAGGTTGTTTTACTTAGAAGTTTCAACAGGTTGAAATTTCGAAACAACAGGTTGTTTTACCTTAACAGTTTTTGAAAAAGGTTTTAAAAAGCTTGACTTTGCTATCAAGTCAATTCAACCGATTATTTCGACAAAACAATCGATTGTTTTCCTGAAAACCTTAACAGAATTCTGTTAAGCGATTTTAATATGTTTTAAATGATCCTAACTAACTTGGCTCCTTTATTAAATGTTTTTTACCACTTGGTTGGTCTATATAAAGGTGGATTTGCGCTCCTAATCTTGAAGAAAGAGAAAGAGTTTATCAAAACAGTTTTTCCAATATTTAAAAGAGCTTTGGATCATTCTTAAGTGTGTGGAATAGGATTGGGTTGTAATTCCGAACTTTAAGCTTTGTAATACCCAGGTGTATTCTATTCCTTTCTTCCTTAATTACTGTATTTTTGTAGTTGTGTTGCCAAGGAGTGTTGTGTGTTCTTGAGGTGTTCAAGATCAACATTCTTGGTGTGGTTTGCCAAAGGTAGTGTGTTTCTTGAGGGGTTCAAGGTCACTACTTTGGTGTGTGATGTTTGTAATCTGGTTTTGATTGCATCGTGGATTACCCAGTGGTTTCTGGGGACTGGATGTAGCTCTTGGTGTAAGAGTGAACCAGTATAAATCTGTTTGTGTGATTCTCTCTTTCCTTGATCTCACATATATCTGTTTTAAGTTGTTTTTTATTAACTCTTGATAAAAACAACTGATTGTTTCGACAAAACAACCGATTGTTTTTTCTGATAACATCTTAAAACAATTTTGGGTATTTGTTTCCTTGATTCTTTTCTCTGTAATTCAACATTGAATTTCATTATACCTTCAAAGTTTGCGAAAATCTTTTATAAACAATTCACCCCCTCTTGTTTAAGGCCATATATTCTAACACATAGTCATGGGAGGCCCCTTAGCAAAGGACAAACTACAAAAGAATGGCCAAAAAGATTCAAGATGAAAGGATTCAACTGATCTCAGTAGAGTCAAACTCTTATCAGCATGCATCATCCTTCCACATTGTAAATAGTAGAATATGACTTCTCTTTTGGGTCATGTGATGGGCCTTGGTTTCATTTTTTGGACTTTGTATTTGGACTAATAGTAGAGCATGGTGTAGATAGTAATAAAGAGTCTAGCTAGGATTACAATTGGGTTTTATTAAGCCCAATTGTACAAGGGTGTGCGTCTAAAATAAAAGGGTGTGTGTCTAGCAACATGGAGCAACCCCTCTTTGCATGGTGAGCATGAACCTTGGCAAGGAAAGCATGAGCATCCACACGACATCTCCTCAACGGAGAGGATTTCCACCAATGACGATAGACCACATATATGGCTCTAGTTTGAAAGGATTTACTTCAATGAGAGGGAGTCATTTTGTCATCATCATGTAAGTGTAAAGTTTTTAGGGTTAAAATTCTCATCTTGGACACCACTTAGCTCTATAAATAGGAGTGTTAATCTTCTTGTAAAATTCAACTTGAATAAGAAGTCTTATACTACCCATTTTTTGCCATAAACACTTGTTCTTAAGCTCTCTCTTGGGTAGTCTCTTGTGTAACCTCTCCTAGAATCTTTCCTAGTGATTTGGCCTTACCTCTCACTCTCCCAAACCCATATTTTCCACTCCAAATCTAGATTTCTTTTCCTCCATTCCAGCAAGCTTTCGCAACTACACACAAAGATACAAAACAAAACAGTGCAAGGAGAAGAATGCACATATCATGTAAGGTGATCTTTAGTTATCGGTTCTGAGGAGATCAACCTCTAGAAGATCGGTCTCTCAAGTTCCTTGAACGTATTTTGAGGGATCTGACTGAGATCTTCGACAAAAATCCCATAAACCAACCAACTCATCCACATTTTCTAAAACTGTTTAATTAATACCCTGTATATTGTGAAAGTTTTTTCTCTTATAAAAAAAGGAAGAACTTAATAAGAGAATCGAATTTTTCAAAGAAAGATCAATTCTTTAAATATCGTTATAATCCAAAAAACTCTTCGAATCATAACAATTACTAAAAGACCAAACACATAATATTAAGTTACATCAATCATTAATGGAATTCAAACAAAAATGCTAAAAACAAAATATATTAAAATACTAATCATACTAAATTGTCAACTTTCTACTATTATGGATATGTTTTAAATGGGACCATTTAAAAGCTTTTACTTTATGCACCCCATAATTACTACCTGCACCCTCGTAACTTTTAAACTATCAATTCTATCATTTATCATTTATGATACATTTCAATGTAACTTACGGAATACATATTTTGAAAATATTTTGGAATAAGCTTTTCTTAAATATCTTTTTCGAAACATTTGAGAGATGCTTATGAGAATACTACATAAACATTCATCTTTCCTTTTCCAATTGAAAAAACCAGAAACATTATGGATTGAACAAGCAGAATGGATTAGAGTTTCCAAAAGGAAAAACAAACTACAAAACTCTATAATTTCCATCAAACCAACGTTTTACTTTTTGTCCCTCTGTCTCTTCGTTTCCACTATCTCCGGCCCACACCTTGGTTGATATTAGAGTGTAACAACAACATGGCTAACATACGTGGCCACAATGAAAGTGCAAGCAGTAATCATGGGTGCAAAAAGCAAAAGCCGAATTTAAATTTTACAAGTTATGGAGTTGATTAATAAAAAGCGCACCTCATATTTTTTTTAAAAGTGCAATTTCAGTTTTTCCAGTCCCTTTTTAGAAATCAAATGAGAAGTTGTGATTCTTTAGGAATTGATCCAGAGTATATTTTAACTCAATCATTAATATACATTTATTATATGGTAGATAAAATATATTAATGTTTTAGGAATAACATTTTAGGAATCTATATTTCCATGTATAATTGTTAGAAACTATAGAAATAAATACATTACAATGAAAGAATTAAAGTAAATAAAATCTATGATGAAGACTATTATGTTCTAATAATATTAAAGTAATACTTTTTACAAAATACATAGAAATTTGAAATAAATTCAATGCTATAAATCAAATTAACGAATATTTCTAAAGAAAAGAGAAAAAGCAATTTTAGGCAGATCTGGAGCCTGTTTTAAACTGTGTCAACATAATTGGAAATGTACCAACACATCATTAACACGTACTGTTGCTATTGCTAATAAAATTTTCAACACTTACAAGTCCCCAAGATAATTAATTATTCACTATTCATAAAATAATTTTAATAAGTAATTCAAAAACTAATACTTCCGGAACATTCCTATAGGACCCTACATAAAAAAGTATATCATCCTACACTTGAACCCCACAGTCATCAATCTATAAACATTGAAATTTGAATTTTTAACAAGGTGCTATAAAGTGCTATAAAGTATAACCAGCTGCCTATAAGCTAAATAAAATAGGGAACCGGATCATATCAGAACAGATTACTGCTACAAATTAACCAATAAAGCTTCTTTCTCATCTTTTTATAAACAAAAGACAGCGTTTAATTTAAGGAGCTGCAGGGTTTGATATCACAAGCAAATCCTAGATATATCAGGAGATAACATTTTCCGATCACAAATGTGAAAAACAAAATAAAATAAGGATGAGGATTTCATAATGTTCAATATTTTCAAACAACCTGATGAAAATATTGAATAACAATTTGACAGAAGAGATAGTAGCTCAATAAGCTTCTTTGCTCCCACCCAGATATTCTTTCAAGCAAAAGCCATAACATAATATGATAAAGCAACATGCTTCTTTTGCTTTCAACATCTCCATGAACAGAAGCTTTGACAGAAGGTACATCTACAAGGAAAAACTAAGAAATGACATAAAAGGTGAAAGGGAAAAAGAGAATTTTCACCAGCTCTACTACGCTTTGCCATTGGGTTTTGGTGATGGTTGAGGAAACTGATGATAAGGAGATGCATAGGTACCATTTGGTATAGAAAGACTCCTTTGCTGGTGTCCATTGCGGGTGAGCAATGCTCCTTGTGTTCGCCCGTTTCGTGTGTTCGGGCTCGCTCCAATGCGGTCAGCTTGCATTGTCTGGTAATAATATGAAGAGCTTGCCATGTCCTTGAGGTTTGGCAAAGGCTTTAAAGCTTCTACAACTTCACTCATCAGAGGCCTGGCTTTTGGATCCCTACAAAGGCAGTGAGCAGCCAGTTGGGCAGCTTTCTGAGCACCTTTCACCGAAAAATGGCCTTCCAAACGAGGGTCTATCAACTTGTAGAACCTTCTCCTCTCTCCTAGATGAGGGCGAGCCCATTCCACAAGGTTATGCTCACCATTGGGTCTGTGTTTGTCCATGGATCTTCTGCCAGACAACATCTCAAGTAGTACCACTCCAAAACTGTACACATCACTTTTTGATGTAAGATGACCTGCCACACCAGTAAATCTTATTAGAATTTAAGCAATTAGATATTCTATGGATTGTGTTTAAATGCATTTGGAAAAAACATAACTGAAACTTATCAACCGAATGTAAATAAACTTCAATTTTTGTGAGTCATACATGAACATTATGAAAACACAACTGAAGATATCAAACCAGGGAAAATATAATTTACTATCTTAATCATAAATTTGTCTTGAGTGGAAAACAAATAATATCAAAGATAAAGAGCTTAATACATTCCACACATTTAAACAGTCCCACAAGGAATTATGTTTTGTTCAGAACTTTGTTAAAAGTATAGAAATAAAGTCAGATAGAAATAGCATCAACGCCTAAGCATTCATGACTTTATAGATATGACGATAAATAACAAAAACTAAACATTCAGATTTGGACGTGCTATATCAAACAAAAATTACCTGTCATGACATATTCTGGTGCTGCATAGCCATAGGTTCCCATCACTCGAGTAGACACATGTGTTTTATCACCTTCTGGGCCATCTTTGGCTAGACCAAAGTCTGAGAGCTTGGCATTATACTCCTGAATTTGTACAATGTTTAGACAAACAAAAAGGGGGAAACATGTAATCTCAATGTAGTTTTTGGCACTTACTGCATCTAATAGTATATTTGAAGTTTTAAAATCCCTATATATTACTGGTCGATCGGCTTCTTCGTGAAGAAAAGCAAGACCCTTAGCAGCTCCTAGGGCAATTTTCATTCTAATGGACCATGGAAGAGGCAGGGATCCTACATGTGACATAATTTCAACTTAAAACATAAATAAAAAAGGACATAATCCAAATATAAAAACAGTAATCTTAAGTTACAGTTTTAAACCTGATATAGAAAACTACTAACTCCATTATATTACAAGTGAGATACTCAAAGAAACAAAGGTTATTAATGGAATCATTATAATGGTATAGATTAGATTCATGCATTATTCTAAATAGGTAGATCACTTCCCTTTTCCCTTGTACGTCGAGAAAATGCCAAACTAACAAAAGTTTATAACCTGCCTTCTGTGGAGAGGGAACCATGCTTTACAAGAGAAATCTAGCAGGGTTCTTCATTTGATGTTATCAAAATTTAAAAGTGCAGTAGTGGTCTAACTATTATTCTCAAATAGGAAACTGTGGAAAATAATTAGATAGAAAAGGGTAACTTACTCCTAAACAAATGATTTTCTAGACTACCCCGAGGCATGAACTCATACACTAGCAACCTTTGATCATCTTCAATGCAGTAACCTACAAGTTTAACTAGGTTCGGATGAACTAGATCGCCAAGAAAATTTACTTCAGCCTGACACATTATCGAAATGAGAATGATCATTAGAAATGTAGAATTCAGTAGATGATAATAGAAGAAAAGATAAAGTTCCGAAAATATACAAACCAGCCACTCTTTATGACCCTGGAGCCCATCATGGTTGAGGGTTTTTACAGCAACCGTAAGCCCTGTGCCAGGTTTCACTGGAGCAGTTCCATTTTCTTCAATCCAACCCTTGAAAACACAACCAAACCCACCTTCACCAAGAAAACTTTCAGGCCGAAAATTTCTGGTAGCTAACTTAAGATCATTGAAAGAGAACTTTCGCAGCCTGGAAGCAATTTTAAGCTCCTCTTCAAGTTTGGAAGTGGATGAATTACTTTCTGCATTACTAGTGGTTGTAGAAGAGACTGCTGGAGCCGTTGGTTGGTCTCTACTAGTATCATTAGTTGATTTACTTTCAGCTAATGGGAAGCCACCGAGAGAGAATTTTTTTAAAAAGAGTATTAGGACAAAGTACTAAAAAACTAAAAAATAGCACCACGAATTATAGGTTTTATGATAGATAGGAAAGATCAGAATTAAACACAACCTCAGGTAATTTGCCTATATATTTGAAATTCAGTTGTGCCCAAAGAGTAAATCGGAGTGACTTCCTTCCTTATATCTAATCTCTCAAGTTCATATGATAGTATACCACAACCAAAGTCAAATTTAAAACTCATGTATTTCCTAGCCAATCTAAAATTTAATTTTTTTCCCTGGCTTCTGGCTTCTCACTTTGAACTGGAAGACCACAGGGTGGTGTGGTAAACGAAACATTGTATTGATGAAGCTAACACATGCATTGTCATATCTCTTGGTATTAACAATGTAATTCACTGCAGTTCTGGATAAACATGAATAAAAAATCCCAAAATTACATTTCAATTTCAACTTTGTTTTGCTGCATCCCCCAAACAGCAGCCATGGTACTCGTAATCGTTTGAGTATCATTTCATTTGACATCACATAGCATGGTAAATTTCAACAAAATAGCAAACGAAATAGGTAAACAAGCCTGCATTAGGTGCTCAAGAAAGAATTCTCGAACCCAAAGACCAACTAACCACTAAAAGCAAAAAATGGGGAAAGCTTATGCACAAACAAAATCATATGACAAGCACATTCACATAGATGGAACTTCCAAGCACACCATCACACAAAGACAACAACAGCAACAACAGTTTCAACTCTTGCAAGGAAACAGTAATGATTACCATAATGAGTACTGGTGCCACTGCCACTGACAGAGGTGTCGACCTTGGATCTTGAGGAAATGCAGCTGCCAATAAACCTCAGCCTAAGCCAACAACCAGACCCAGCCCCTTCCACTTCCTCATCCCCTTTCTTCTTCTTCCTCCCCTTTGATTTGCACACATCCCAAGGCTCCACCACCTTACCATTCTCAGCACCCAAGCCCATCTCTACAAGTTCCTAGACAACCAAACCCAGATATCATCAATTCCAAATACCACCTCCTCCTACCCTCCCACGAGCCCAGATGGCAAATTCCCAAGTAAAACCTAAAGATCACAACTTTACAACCCAACAACCCTTGAAACCGAGTAACCCACAAGACCCAGAAATAAAAATCGAAAAGGGGAAAAGTAACAGATCACATTAAGTAAGTGAAAATACCCAAAAAAAAAAATCTTGAACGGTAGATGGATTGGGAATTGGGAAATAAAAAGTGAAGTGAGGAGAGTGGGGGCAGAGAGAACAGAGTGAACAGCACCTGGGCTGAACTCAGTAATCTCCGCTCAAAGATACATAACTGAAATGGGTCCTCCTCTGCAACAATAGCACAACACACAACATGCTGAACAAAAATTTATGAATTTTCTTTTAAATTAAACGTATTAATAATATTTAATACAGTTTCTTAATTTTAAATATTTGGATAATACTGAGCTAGCAGTTACGAGTTACGAGTTACGAATTACACGTTCTCTCTCCTTGGTCTGTTGCTATCTGATGAGACTGTGATTTTGTTAATTAAATTAAATTTTATTATTGTAATGATAAATATTAGTTAAATTTATGGTTACAAGAATAAAAGGAAGACTGAAAAAGAGAGTTGGTAACTGTAGAAGAAGAGGGGAAACTCAGTAGCAAAAGCCAAACCTAACCTCTCTTCAGCTTTACTGTTTCAGAGGTAACATTTGTCATCTGTCTTTTTAATAATTAGTATTTTATCGTATATTATATATATATATATATATATATATGAATTGTAAATGACACTTCAACTTGCAGAAGTTGTTCAAATGTTTAATGGTATAATAGTTGTCGAAAATATTTCAATTTAATGATTCTAATTGTATTTAATGGTAAAATAACTGTTGAATTTAATGTTATTTATATAAAAGTTAAATATTAAATAGTAGTTTTGTGTTTAATATAATTTTATTTCACTTAATAATTAAACTATAGATTATTATATCTATAAAGTATTTATATAATTTTTTTAATTTTATTTTACTTAAATGTTAAATATTAATTTTATCTCTTATGTATTATTATATATATTGCACTAAATATTACTTCGTTAATATTAAATAATAAATTTTTAAAAATTATTATTAGATTGAAAATTTCTGTCATATATTAGTTTAAAGTTATTTTAAAATATTTTATATAAATAAATAAAAAGATACCTTTTTAAATTATTATTTAATTCCAATAGAATTGGACCTAAATAATCACAATATAAAATTACAATTTAATTATTGTATTTAAAAAAATATCTTATATATATATATATAAAATTATTCAGAATATAATATTTGGTGTAATTTGATTATGTGAAAAATAATAAATCTATATATTTATCAATATGTGTGTGTGTTTTAGTTATAGTAAAAGAGAGTTGAAAAAAATATAATAACTAGCTAAAATAGTCATTGGATCTAATTAATTCATATTCCTAATTATTGTTAATAGAAATTTCTAATCTTAATGCTATTTATTATATAATTTTTTTTGTTATTTTAGATATTAATATATATATGAAATAAATTATAAATTTTATGGATGGATTTACTGTACTTGTAAGAACTCTGTTATACGTGATAAATAAATGTACGAAATAATTTATAAATTATAATTAAATTTGTGTTTAAAGCTTAATTTATTTAATGGTATATTTTATAAGGCATGTGTTCGGATGATTGATGTATACTAAATAAGATTTGTGTCTTGGTTTCTTAGGCTGAAAATGGAAACGAAAAAAAAAAGGTATTTTGGGTTTGAGCAGTGGAAATAGATTTGGAATCTTTGAAAACAGAAAGAGTTGGAGTAGTAATGTGGAAATCACTTCTTCATCTTTTTCTACAGCAAAAAAAGAAATATATATATTATACCGGTACTGGGCGAGGCTGGGACCCACCTGGCTGCCCGATGCCTAGTCAACCTGGCCGAGAGACCGAGAGGTAGAGACCTTTTGGAGACTTAGCCGAGAGACCGAGAGGGCGAGACCTTTGGAGACTTGGCCGAGAGACCGAGACCTTTGAAGACTTAATTGAGACGGCCGAAGACCACAGGTATTTGACCGATGGCCAGCCCTCACCATGAGAATTTGGCTGATGGCCGAACCCCATTACAATTAACGCTCAAACCGAGATCAGTGAAGCTAATCCATCATCAAGAATTAGGTAATGCAACCCTAAGCGGTATCCACCTCGATAAACGGGCCCAACAAGGTAGGCCCATTAGAATAATATAAATAGCACGCATTCCAAGGAGTAAGGTATGTCATTTATTACTGTTCACCTACCTAAGAGCTGACCACCCGCTTTACTGACTTGAGCGTCGGAGTGCCTTCGCAGGTACCCCCACCATCCGGTGATTTGCTCGATGACCGAGTGCCGAGTACCGAAGGATAAGCAAGAAGACGAGAAGAATCACAGTTCATCACCCAGTCACCCTTCCGACCGAAGGAAGGAGAAGAAGACTTCAATAGTTCTCTTGGTCCCATCTCCCTAGCAGGAACATATATTATTTTTTCATTCTCTCTTCTTTCATCTTCCTTTTCTTTAATTTCATGCACTAAGATCATCCTGTTCCATTTGAGACTTCCTTCTACAAATTAAATTGAAGAAAACTTAGAGCACGCAATCTTGAAATATTGTGAGTTTCTTTTTCTATTCCTCCTAGAGCTACATGAAGGGGTTTCTTGGGTAAAAGGGGTATGAAGAGTATAGAGTTTCATTTTAGGTGTTTTAATGATGGAAAAGATTTTGTTAACACAAAAAAGAAAAATGCATATAGTTAACAAACCATTATAATAACTAACGGGAACACTATAATAACTAGCGGGAACATAGACACACTAGCAGGAACACTATAATAATTAATGGGAACATAGGCATTCACGTGTCTGTGTATCCACATTTTTCATTTTTATTATTTACATATTCATGTAATTTTAATAAATATTAAATTATATGAGAAGACATGTAAATTATCTAAGTGCAACACTGATAATAGTTTTATTAAGATTTTATATTAATTTTTTATATTTTCATTTTATTGTTTTTGAATATTAAATTTTGATTTAACTTGAGTGTAGTGTTGAACTTTGTTAGGTTATTAAGGTTTAAAAAAATTGGAGCAACAAATAATGTCAAAACATAATGAAAATGATAATGTTCTTCAAGATCTTCCCATTTCAAGTTTAGAGTAACTTTCATGTTCATCAAACACCTTATGCAAGGGTTGTATATTGGAAATTGTAGAATTTATCACCATGTCAATTGAATCCATGTCTTCCATGGCAAAGAAGTTGAAAAAAATAAAATAATAAACTAAATACAAATTACCAAACTTCCAACTTATGTAATATCTAATAGATCAAAGCATCAGTACGCATAAAAGCTTTGCCCGCAAACTAAGATTTCCAAGAACACTACTAAATACATAAATCTGACATGAAAACAAAATAACTAGCCAAAAATAATTCAAGATCCAAAAATTTCATATAAAAGAAAAAAAAACTCAGAAATCTTCCATGACTTTGTTAGGTGTGTACTTTTGGAGTGCAATGTCAAGGAAATCGCTCAAATTAAACCAAAATTGAGAGAGAATTGAATGGTAAATAAAAACTCAAATCTGCCTTGAATAAACATTTCATACAAAAATATAAAAAAATTAAGAAAGCAATAGAAACAAAAATGTTCAAATCCTATAACAATTAATGAAATGAAACTTTGAAACTTCTTTTATAAATCTCTGAATCTGTACTAATTTTCCCGTTCATTTACATCTCAAACCTCAAGAGCAATTGAAACAACCAATGGCTTCCGCATCATAATCTCCACCTAAGCGACGTGGCTTCGGCAACTACTGCAAAGAACCTTCCAAAACTTCAAAACGACACCGAGAGCCATTGAAACATTTCACTGATTTTATCCCCAAACGGTTGGCTTCCACATCGTAATCTCCACCTAAGTAATGTGGCTTCGGCATCTATTGCCAGTGAAGAATTGGAACTTCAAAACGACATAGTATTTGAAACAACCTTCTATTAAATATAATTACTTTTAAATAATAAAAAATAAAAAGTAACCAAATATAAACAAAAAACGGGCATAACTTGCTCATATCTTTTTCTTTCTCTCGCACTTGCAACCATTTGTTCTGGTAGTTTCTCTCTCTTTGGGTTCTCCTTTATCTTTAACTTTAGGTGTTCTCTGACTGTGAGGGACACTGCTGAACTCTTTGGTGAGTATTTGTGGTTTCAATTTGATTGCTTCCATGTCGAACTCACGGTGCCTCCTTGCGTCCTGGATCTCTCATTGGCTTCCTCTCCTCTTAGTTTCCTTATAAAATGAGACGTGTCTCTGCTTCGAACGCTTTGGGAAGTATCAGAAGGAGGAAGCAATGGTGGTGATTGAAGAGGGACTAAGACAGGTGAGAGTAGGAGAAGAACATGGAGCGTGAAGGAAAAGGGTTCAAGATGTGCCAAAATTTATGAGCATTTTGTTTTCTTTAAATGTAACTGGTGAAAACTACTCCTTATAAGGAAGTGGATGTGACTGGTGAAAACTAGTCCTTCGTACTAAAGTGGATGTAACCGGTGAGAACTAATCCTCTGTAACCGCTCAGTAATAATGGAAAATGACAAAAATGACAATGTACTCAAGAATTTTTAAAATTGCTCACATTTGGCCACTACTCACGTTTCCTAATATTTATTTCTCTCTCATAAAACAGACACTCCCTCTCATTATGCAATTAATTTTCAAAATAAATTATCTCTTTCAATTCAAAACAGTTGCTCCATTTATTTTAAATATTTTTTAAATTTATTTCTCTCTCATAAAACAGACACTCCCTCTCATTATGCAATTAATTTTTAAAATAAATTATCTCTTTCAATTCTAAACTGTTACTCTATTTATTTCAAATATTTTTTAAAAAATAAGAAATGACGCAATGCCCAAAATACGGAAATAAAATCAAATATTAATCTATGGATAAAATAGGAAAATTTTGAGAGCAGTTAAAGGGGAATCCCCTTTACATATAGGTATAGATATAATAATATTTTAAATTAAAAAATAAAACAAATTTAATTAAAATATTAATTAATTTATTTGTCAGGTATATGTTTGTTACTATGTATGTTGTCAATGTCAAGATATTATGTATGGTGTCAATGTGAAGATATCATCACCCTTTAATGATTAGGAATTGTTTTTAGGTAATAGGTTCTTTAGGATGATGTTACATAATAGTGTAATCTTGTACTATTAAAATTGATAAATTTTAAAAATATATATATAAAAATAAGTAAGTTGTATTCGAGAAGTACCACTTCATTCTTTGGAAGTCATCACCCTTAAACATGACTTAGTGGCAAATAAAAATGAACAAAAAAGTGTTAGAATTTCAGGGCTAAAACAAGAGGGGGTGAATTGTTTATGCAAGATTTTCACAAACTTTGAAGGTTTAATGAAAGTCACTAGCAGAATCAAAGATAGAGAACAAATTCAGCCAAATCAAATATGTTTTTAACTTGATTCCAGAAAATCAATCAGTTGTTTCTTCGATTCAACAAATTGTTTTTATCAGCAGTGTATAAAAACAATGATTAAACAGATTTTAAATGAGATAAGTGAAGAGAAATCAACACAGTAGGTTTTTATTGGTTCACTCTTAACAAAGAGTTACATCCAGGCCCCAGAAACACCTGGGAATTTCACTAACAAATCAAACTCTTTTGATTTACAGCACACACAACAAAGAGATCTTCTTAAACCTTTCAAGAACACAACCTTCTCTTTGCAAACACTACACATATCAGAATACCCTATTGATCTGCACCACACAACCTTACAGAATTACAAAGATTAAAAGAAAAGGAAAGAGTACACATAATTGAAAAATGACTTTACACACAGCAGTCATATTCCTCTTGAAGAAAAGTCCAAAGCCTTAGGCAATCTTGGAAAACTGAACTCAAATTTGCAATCTGAATCTCTTGTAAAAAGTATATTTAGCTAGGAGTATAAAACCTTTTTTATAGACTCCAAGTAGTCGTTAAAATCGTTAAAAACAAAAGCCAAAGCAATTTAAAAACCAACCAAAACAAATTTAACAGACTTAACAAAACTTTGTTAAGAAATTTCAAAAATCAATCGATTGATTTATCGAAACAACTAATTGAATTGGTTTGACAGTAAAGTCAACCAAAGTCAAATTCTTTCAAAACTCTTTTAAAAGCTTCTAAGTGTAAAATAACCGATTGCAACGATAAATCAACTGGTTGTTTTTCCACTTGTCTTTGAAAACTTATCTTTTTAAAAGGTTTCAAAATCAAATGGCATTGGATCAATTCTAGAAGTGGATTACAAATTCAAACACTACAAAATACCCAACTAAATAAGCAACAACAAAACTTCACACAAATCTTGAGGATTTGGAGTCATCAAAGCCTTTGTTCAACAAAAAATTCTCAAGATAAAGAATGACTTTTGTTATGAAAAAATATTAAAGAACTTGTGTTCACTGAGAATAAAATTGATTAACTTTTGTTGTTAACCTTTTTTTTAGAAGTTGGAGTCATCACGGGTATGATGACTTGATGCAATCCTAGATTGCATGGCTTTGTTTCTTTTGTTTTATATTTTTGGGATGCGGGATTTGGTAACTAAAATGAATGAAAGAAACCATAAGAGAATGATAATGAAGCTTAAAAGAGGTTAGACCAACCCCTAAGAGGTTTTCATACTAGTTGAGGTTGAAGTTTGGCCACAATTCAATAGTCTATTTAAAGCTCCTTTACAAGGAGACTAACACTTGTATTTGTAGGGCCTTAAGGTGCAAACTTTAACCCTCAAAATTCTCAACTCATAGAAGAACGAGTAGATCTCTCTAATTGGAGCAAATCCTCTCAAATTAGAGGTTGACAAGTGTCCTTCTCTAATTGGAGAGAATCATCTCCATTTCCATGAAGACAAATGGCCCTTTTGTCATTGGTGGACCTCTACATTGAGGGGATAACATGTGGACCTTCATGCCTTTCTTGTCACTCTATGCTTTCTATTTACACTCTAATAATTTATTTATGCACCCTAGATGGTCTAGAGTTGCATTAGGTCCAAGAAAGCCCAGTTGTAACTCTAGCTAGACTATTTCTTTTTCTATTTACACCATACTCTAATTGGCCCAATACATGGTTCAAAACATCCCAAGAAAATGACTCAAATACAAGCCCAAAATAAAGCCTATACCACTCTATACAATGTTTATAAAACTAGAGAAAAATGGAAGAGCAGACAACACTTAATTCTACCTAAGAGGAAAGTCTTTACAACTCCTTATTCTGCTTCTATAAGCACTTCCAGATGGTCCTCCATTAGAACCTCTCTCTTAAAAAATGATTTTTCCTTAGATCCAAATTTTTTTTTATAGGCATCACCACCTTTCAAAGACCACTTCCTCAAACATTATTTTTCCACCAGGTTCATGTATCCACCTATACCATACAACAAACATCATTAAAACGCAGATGTTATATGGACAATGTGAAAAGATGGTCCTTGATTTTTGTAAATCTTTGCATGTGAAAAACTTGGACCTTCTCCTTTGAAAATAGTTTTGTTCACTTTGTAAGAGTCATTGCCTAAGTCAGGAATTTTTTTTACAAAGTGTTGATTTGGAAAATTTTGCAAAGTTAATTTATTACCTTCCTCTAAAGAAGAGTTCAAGAGCATACATACACAAGTGGAAGTCTCTACCCTAGGCTCTTCTTTTCTTCTTCTTTTCTTTTTCCTCCTTTTTCAATTTTTCTTTCACATTTATCTCATCCTCTCTCACTTGTTAGGGTGTGGGAGGAGATAACATTATTTTTCTACCTTCATGAGTAAAAGTTATGTTGTTGGTGTAGCCATCATGTTTGGTGTGGTGATCATATTGCCATGGCCTTTCAAGTATAATGTGTTCAAGCTCCATAGGTATAACATCACACAAAACATTTTCAAAAAATGTTTCTATGGAAATTGGTACATGTGTTCCTTTACTACTATTTCACCATTATTATTAATCCTTTCAAGTTTATAAGGTTTTGGATGGGGTATAGTAGTTAAGGATAACTTTTCCACCAAGCTAGAACTACAACCGTTGCAAAAAGATCCATTATCCACAATCACTAAGCAAATATTTTGCAAGATTTTACATCATGTGTGGAAAATATTTTTTTGTTGTGATTGTTTTAGTTCAATTGGTTGGTTTTGAAGAAGCCTTCTCACCAACATCAATTATCCCTCACAAGGTTGAATTTTCTCCTCAGACTCTAAGGCTTCATCCTCATTGGGTGGGGATGTAGAGTCACTAGTGTTATCACTGTCATAATCTTTTAAAACTGGAGTTTTTTTTCTTGGACACTCGGAAGCATAGTGCCATTTTTCATGACAATGAAAACACTAAATGTCTCTAGTTTCTTTATAGGAGTATTTTCTTTAATTTATCTATCTTTTTATTTTTGCTTTTTCTTTCTTTTTGCCCTTGGATCCTTCATACTCGGATTTGGAGGGGTAACCCCCCCCCCCCTCTTAGAATCTTTCCAAGAATAGGATGTGTTGAGGTAGTCTCTCTTAGAAATAACTATTCTTTTCAGCTGTTGTTCTACCCTAACACAGAGTTGAACCAACTCATCTAAATCTTCATAAGGCAGGAGTTCAACCCTATCCTAAATTTCTAGGTTAAGGCTACTTTGGAATCTTGCAATTGTTACTTCAGGCCTTTCCTTAATATTAGCCCTCAACATGAGTAACTCCATTTTCTGCCTATAATCCTCTATAAATAGATCTCTCTATTGGAGCCTTTGGAGTTGATACACCAACTCCCTTTCATAGTAGTAGGGAATATGGCGTTTTCTAAAGGCATACTTTAGTTCATTCCAAAATCTAATGTTGACTGCAACGTCTTTTATTAAGGAATAATGAAGTCCACCAATACATGGCTTGTCCCTGAAAGCTAAGTGTAGTTAGGAACACTTTTCTAGTTTCCTCTACATAGTGACTAGCAAAGATTTGTTCTACAATCTAGGAATTCATCTATATCATTTCTTCCATAGAAGGGAGTCCTACTTGTTCTTTTGTGGAATGTTCATGTCTAGGTCTATGATGGCGTCTATGGTGGTGTTCTTCACTATATTCAAGATCATACTAACTCTTAGAATGCTGATCAAAGTCAGAACTTCTTCTAGACCTAGATTCTTCTCTCCAGGCCTTTTATCCCTATTTTGGTTAATAACCACTTGGGCAAGAATGTCACTTATATCTTTTTTTATTTCCATTCTAAGGTCATCAATGTTTTCATCAGTCTTTTCTACTTGATTTTTTAGATTTTGATATCTTTTATCTAAATTTTCTTTCAAGAACCTAAGTTATTTTTTCCACTCATAAGCCTCATCGGGCTCCTTATTGCTACCTTGAACACTAGATGATTGACTATGATCACTCATTTTGCAATTAAAGGAAAAGGTTTTCACAAAACGTTTGATCCTAATATTGAGTGATAAAGATTTACACAAATAGGTTTTTGAATTTTGGGGAAGTTTCAATTAAGGTTTGCAAGTCAAGATTTCTCCAAGTTCACTCCCAGGAAAGAAATGTGAGTCACTACGAGCGCTTAAGTACCAAATCTTTCCTTAGCCAGATCTGACCTATAGACAGTCTTAACAAATTTCTCTTAAAGAAACTTCAAAACAATTTTTTCCTAAATGTGTATGTGCAAGGCTTCCTAAGGATTAAAAGAAAATCAAAGACAATGGAAAGAAGGATCCTAAGTACCATGGAGACTTAAAATAAAAGAAAACAAGAAACTAAGAAAGAAGGAATTAAAGAAAAGCAAAAAAAAGAGTAGAAAGTAAACTAGTTATGTCATATGTGAAAGTGAAAATGATACTTAGAGCCCTTTGACACAATTTCACTTTCTAAAGTGTGAGTTAACTATTACAATATTCTTAATGGGATTGCTTTGAGAGCATTTTCCCAAATAACAAAAGAAAGCAAGAAATTAAAAACACAAAGAACTCAAAGGTTATGTGATACTAAACCCTATTACAAAAATCTTTTTATTTATTTTTCTTCACTTGTCAAATTCATCATTCACTTGGTAATTTATTCATTCTTGAACCTCAATTTTTTCCATCTCCAAATAAGCACGGTCTTAGCAATGAACCAAGGAGAAAAAAAATAGCTTCACAACTCCAAAATCAAAATTCTACTCAAGATGAAATTTACTTTAGGAGGCCAATAAGTTAAAATCAATAAAAGCCAATTAAAAATTGGCAAACTCAAAAAGAATTAATTTGACAACTTCAAAGATTAATTTGAAGACATAAAACAACAATTAAAGTTGGAAAAATAGTGAGCACACAAAATGTAAACCTAAGAATAACACTAGAATAGATTTCAAAACAAAAAGTTTAGAATAAACAGACACTGAAACTTCCAAATTTTGTGAAACATTATCCAAAAATTATTTGTGTATGAAATTTTTATGTGAGAATTTCAACACAATATGTGATCAAACGCAACAAATTTTAGATCAAACGATATGTATTCTCAGAGAAATAAATCAAACACTGCAACACCAATATTAAAAAATTGAAACTAATTTTCAGCACTAGCAGAGATGATTCAGAAATTTATTGGAAAAACTATATAACAAATTTGAGGCTTAAATTTTTATCCCAATTCCAAAACAAATCAAATAAGGTAGGGATGACAATGAGAGCTGGCCCACCATGTGTTTGGCTTGCCTTGCATTTGGCCCGTCCTGTATAAGGAATGCGGGTTCATTTTACGGGCTTGCCCTGCATAAGAGGTAGTCCGCGGGCCAGCCCCCATAAGGAAAATACTTTTTTTTTAAAATTCATTAATTATAAAAAAAACCCTATTTCTTCTGCTGAAAAATTAAAATTTTATTCATGTTTCAATTCATTAAATTAAGATCAAAATATGAATTCAAGTATGAGGATTGTTAGAAGGCTTGATTAAAATAATTAAAGTTTTGTTTTGCATATATTTTCTCTCTATATGTATGTAAATGTATCAGAGTATCTTATCAAAGTTTTGCTACAAATATTTTAATGAAGATGACTAATTTTTTAAAGAGTATCTTATTGAAATCTCTTCTATATATAATTTTTTTATTAACAAATTTTAAATATAATTAGATTCAATTTCACTCTTAATATTGACTCCTTTATATTATTAAAATAAAAAATTACATTTTCTAGTTCATTAAATTTAATTTTTTAAAAAGAAAATAAAATAAAGGCCATGTTACAATAATAAATAAGTGGGGTATGATTTTTTCTTTTAGCAGAAAAAATAAAATAATTATTTTTTATTTATGCGGGCTAGCGTGTCAACTCGCTCTGCCCACTATTGGTCCGCACGGATTGCAGGTCATGCGAGGCAAGCCTAAGTGGGTCAACAAGCTAGATTAGTGAACCCGACCCTCGCATTTTTATAGCAGGCTACAGGCCGACCTGCATGGCTCGCCCTGCATTGCCATCCCTAAAATAAGGTTTGGTAAAAATTTCATCTTAAAAAGCCCAAGGAGAAGGTGCAGTAAATTTTATACTGAGAGCAACACCACATTGAAACTTGTTTTTTCTAAGTGTTCTAGCTTTTATTGTTTATAACTTTGTTTATATTTTTGTTTTTGGACTTGCCTTTTTAACTAGATACAAACAACACATCAATATACTTCTGTGAATGTTTCATATTGTTTTACCAAAAAACAAACCCAAAATCAATTCTCAAAACTAGCCTAAGGAATGTGAATAAAAAATTACTTGAAACTTCAAGATATAATAGAAACCTAACTCTAATGAACTTGTTAATAATCTAATAACAAGATAAGAGACTCAAAATTAGAAAAATAAAATCACACAAAGGCACCAAATATGACTTAAACCAAATGGGTATTCTTTGCAAAACAAGAAACAAAATTCAAACAAAGGACTACTTGAATTTTATGATATATATGGAAACAACATGACTTTAGACAACTAGAAATGGATCATAAAATGAAAATGAAACCAACATAAACTTTTTTTACCAAATGAAAATGAAAGAAGACTAAAAATTCACAAACACACAAGAAAAACACAAAAAGAACTCCTAAACACCAATATAGATGGTTCAAGGAAGAACAAGCTATTTAAATTGATTAAAACAAGAAAAAAAATACATGATGCAAAAAAAAAAAAGATTCGAGACAAGAAGAACAACATGTAAACAACACATAACAATGACGAGCAAAAAGGTTTGAACACTTATCTCTTGAAGAACTAAAAACCTTGTTGTAGATACCACTTGATGCAATTCTAGCTTGCATGACTTAGTGTATTTAATTTTATATTTTTGGGGTACAGAATTTGGTGGGATTTGTGGCTAAAAGGAGTGAAAGAAATCGTGAAGTATTAGTCTATGGAGAATGATAATGAAGCTTAAGAGAGGTTAGGCCAACTCCTAAGAGGTTCCATGTTAAAACACTAAAAAATAAGGCTAGTAAGGAGTGAGCTAAGAGACTAGTTGAGGCTGAAATTTGACAACAATTGAATATTCTATTCAAATCTCCTTTACAAGGAGGCTAACACTTGTATTTATAGTGTTATGGGCAGTCAGGTGCAAACTTTAACCCTCAAAACTCTTCACTCATAGAAGGACAAATGGATCTCTCTAATTGGAGAAAATCCCATCAAATTAGAGGTTGACAAGTGTCCTCCTCTAATTGGAGAGAATAATCTCCATTCTCATGAAAACAATGGTCTTTTGTCATTAGTGGGAATTCTCTCCATTGAGGGGATAACATGTGGACCTTCATGCCTTCCTTGCCACTCCATGCTTTGTATTTGCACTCTAGTAATTTATTTATGAATTGCATTGGGTCCAAGGAAGCCCAATTGTAACTCTAGTTAGATACTTTAATTTTCTCAATACATGGTCCAATAAAATGGCTCAAATACAAGCCTAAAATAAAACTTATACTACTCTATACAATGTTTATAAAACTATAGAAAAATGGTAAAGTAGACAACAATGAATTCTCCCTGAAATGAGAGTCTTCTCATCTCCTTCTTGCTTTCATAAGTCCTTCTGGATGGTTCTCCATTACGACTTCAGTGTAAAAATAATACACATAATTCATACATGGGTGTAACGACTTCTGTGTATTATTTGTGTAGTGAAGTCATCATATCCTATGACGATTTCAGTACATTTTATTTTTTTTTTGCATAAAATCATAATTTTTATTTTCATAAAACAATAAAATTGTGAAAAAGTGATGAATAATTTAATAAATATTTTTATAAATTGTTTGAGATTTTTTTTATTATAATGTATAAGAAGTGAGAAAATAGTGCATAATAATGTGAAAAATAGATTAATTTCATAAAAACATATATAGTTGTGATGAATTGTGTAATAAGTATGGTCAATTATTTATCAAGTAATAGAAAATTTTATTTATGTTATTTAAAAAATGATACATTGAATTCTTTAAAAATATCAAATAAAAATATGTAAATATTTGTTTAATAATTTGGTTGGTTTATGTAACAATTAATTATTAATGTTTTTTTAATAAAATAGTAAATAAAATGTTTTAATAATAACAAATTAGTTGTAATAATATAACTAAATTTGTAAATATATATGTGGTTATTTTATTAAATAGGGTAACAATATTTGGATTATTTAGAAAACAAATTAAAAAGCATTTATTATATTGTGTGAATTGTGGTTAAAGAAATTTGTAAATAAAACAAGATTTATAAATTAATTAAAATAAATAAATGTAGCAATAATTTGGATAATAATATTATTATATATAACAATGAAAAAGACATGTATGAGACATTGTGTTATATGGTGATCTTCTTCTTTGTCTTGATTGTTCTTGTGGGTCTTGTTGGGTTGAAATGCTACGAGGTCTTGCAGATGGACTATCATTGTCATTGTCTTCGATTTCATTGTACTCACTTGGATTTCTGAAACCCTGTGAAGGCATTGTGGTTCTATAATAATACATGGATGACATTGGACTGTAGGTAGATAAGGGTTCATCTTAGAAGTGACAGAGATATTCGATGGACCGGGAAAAGAATTGGCTGAGATGGAAATGTAGTGTAAGTGTAAGGTACTTGTTGGAACGACAATTGAGATGACATGTTGTGGATTGAACAACTGAGTTGGTTGAATACTTGACAAACGAAAAAATGGATGTTCAAATGGTTTAACATTAGAAGAAGACCCAACATGATGTTGATAAGGTTGAGAATGAGGTTGTTTAGTCTCATGTGGTTGTCATACTATTTCAAAATTAGTTAATTTAATATGAATGAAAGAACAATATTAAAGAATTTTGGAATTGAACTTACATTGTCATCGGGCATTGAATGTATAACTTATATGTAACAAATAATATGTTGGATGTACCATTACATGTATGTTGTATTGTCACACAAATGCCCATTTTCGTCGAATTGATTTCTTTGTATTAGATAATTTTTATGGTGATTCCACATAACTATCCATTTGACATGATATTATGGCCAATATCGACCAGTTCTTCCTCTCATGTCCTCTTTGTGATGTTGATCAAGGTTTAATGGGTTAGGTGGAATACTTTGTCAAACCTCAAACTTTTGTATAACCTTATGAACTTGATGAAATTTAGTTGTTGCAAAATAAATAAGAGCAACTACCACCTGAGTTGTTGAACAAGGTTGCTTTGATATTTTTCAAATCCAACTTGAAGAATTCGTTGTTGTGTGTGTAGTTAGGTACATTTTGAGTTGTTAATTGGCACTTAGTTATGATCCAAGTTCATATGATTTGAAATCTCTTTTGAAAGTTTTGTTTTTCAAATTTGTTTCGTGTTTTAAATCAGTTCAAAAAGCTTCTACTCAAGTCTGGTGACTACAACAAGTTCTTCAATAGATTGATTTATCGCGACAACCGATTGAGTAACACTTAAGGTTTTTAAAAGGATTTAAAAATAATTTTTTTATTTTATTTTGTCTTTTCTGTAAAGCA
The DNA here is from genome assembly GCF_000499845.2 of Phaseolus vulgaris. Taxonomy (NCBI): domain Eukaryota; kingdom Viridiplantae; phylum Streptophyta; class Magnoliopsida; order Fabales; family Fabaceae; genus Phaseolus; species Phaseolus vulgaris. The sequence continues at coordinate 8,923,086 of NC_023758.2, read as the reverse complement.
AAATCAGTTAGTTATTTCGATAAATGAATTGGTCTTTTAAGTTCAGTTTTTAATAGAAAATGAAAATAGTCAGTTTGTTTTAAGAATCAATTAAGTGATTTTAATAGAATTATGTTATAGGTTCCTTGACTCAAGCGATGATTAGAAGAATAGAGAAAGAAGGCACTAGCCTGAAGACTCTACTTATGTGTTCCATTTTATTTTATGGAAATACAAATGTATAAAGAGAATAATACACAAAGTAAGGGCATTTTCTAGATGGAAAGTAAAAGACACTCTAGGAGACCCTCACTTGACACACAAGCAAGGATCTTTAGAGCATCTTAAAAAGGATATAAGTCACTCCTTAAGCCACCAACCCTACCATGGATAAGCAAGCTTACCTAGGGTTAGAGTAGCTTAAGGAGCAAGCTACCTCCTTCCCTTATCATCTATAAATACTTTGCCTAAACACTTTGTACTTAGATTTGACATAAATGTGAATGAAGCTTTCTAAATTCAGAAATCATTCTCTCTCAAGTCTCCCCTTGCTTGCAAGCCTAGACGGCCTAATGAGCTCTTGGAAGGTTGGCCTCACCAACTTCCTCTTCACGTTTCCACCAACACCTTCACAAACCAAAACGAATTGGTTTCCTCTCTTCACTCAAGTCTTCCGCTGCATTTCCATTCTTCACTCCACAAGTATGTATTGAAAATGAAGCTTTGATGCCTCTAAATATGTGAAGAGGCTTGATGTCTGTGCTGTTGTGTTTGGGGTTTAGTTCTAGGTAGTTTAGAATTTGTAAATTTCATTCTTAATCCAAAGTGCAGCTGAATCAATCTGGTTTTGAAAATGAAAAGTGTTTTTCTAAGCTAAGTAAAAAACAACCGATAAATTTCTCAATTTAGTCGGTTGTTTTACACCCAACTTGTTTGGAGGGTTTTCAAACTATTTTTGACTTGGTTGACTAACTGTCAAAACCAATTCAACTGGTGAAAACAACATTTCAACCGGTTGATTTTTGAATTTCTTAACAGCTTTTCAAAATCCCGTTAAATCTATTTTCAGTTGATTTGAAATTGTTTTGGCTAGCGTTTAACTGCCTAAAATGGCTAGTTTGAAAAGCTATCAAACTGGGTTGCCCTCCATATTTGAAAACATAGAAAGAGAGATTAAGAAATTGTTTTAAGAGAGATTTGATTCAAGATTTGTAAGATTGCCTAAGGCTGTGCTATTGGTTCAAGAAGTGAATTAGGAGCTCTGTGATTTCCTGTACACCGGGTGTAATTTGTTCCTTCTATTCTTGTAATTGTTTTATATTTTATATACTTGTAAAACAGTAAATATGTAAGGTCAGAGGTTGTTCTTACTATGTTTGTGTGAAAAGGCAAAGAGAGTGTGTGTTCTTGAGTCATCAAGATCACCTCTTTATAGTGTTGTGTGATTGTAATTTGTTGTTGGTTACTTAGTGAAATGCCAGTGGTTTTCTGGGGGCTGGATGTTGCTCTGGTAAGGAGTGAACCAGTATAATTGATTGTGTGAATCTTCTTTCTCTCTTTCTCTCACTCATTACAAACTGTTTGATGTAGTTTTTGTCTCTGCTACTATAAACAACCGGTTAAAACAAAATTTCAACCAATTGTTTTTCTGCAAACAGTTTTAACAGCTTTGATTTCTTGGCTTCCCTGATTGCTCTTTTTGGAATTCTTCATAAATCTTCATTCTTAGCTAACATTTGCGAAAATCTTTTCTTAAACAATTCACCCCCTCTTGTTTAGGCCATTAATTCTTACAGTGTGAACCTTGGCTTTCATCAGCGTCCTTCACGACCAAGAATGCCTTTTCACATACATCGTCACATACAAAGTTCTCGTCTTTTGTCATGAGTTTCAAAATAGTCTTTATCTTGTCACCTAGCCTCGACATGAACCTCGATAGCAACACCAATCCCCCTACCAACCTCTAAACCTCCTTCAAAATTCGAGGACTTCTCATCGCTTCCAACGCTTGCCATTTGTCAGAATTTTCCTTGATTCCTCATCTTGTCGACATAAAATTGAGGAACTTTCCTCCCTCAACCCCGACTTTCAAGGTTCAACCTCATATCGAATTTGCTTAGTCGGCCAAATATCTCGGTCAAGTCGGTCGCATGCTCCTCACAAGTAGTAAACATCACAATCATATAAAGGTTATCAATGATAAGCTCCTCTTATTTCTCTTTTCAATGAGATTAACAAATTGGACGACCCTTAAGTGTCTCTTCCTCGAGGAGTATATGTTGCCTCCCCCAGCAAATCCTCATGCATTGGTGTTGATGACGTCTCTCAAGGGTCTTATTTCTCCTCGATCTCGACTATCTTTCTTTGCTCTCTTTGCTTTCGTCTTTCAAGATGGTCAACTGCACCAACTCCTCAATTTTATCTTTAAACGTCAGGAATTCCTCTATTTTGTGGCTATAGTTTTGATGGTATCGATAGTGCTTTGTTTGGTCCGAGTCAGCAAACGAAGGGGATTTTCTCGAGGTGAATATAAGGAAGGTGTTGAGGAACTCCTCGAGTATCTGGGACCAATCCGCAGTCAATGTGATATAGTGCATGAAGCAGTTTGTCCTAAGAAACCTCCTTTCTCTCTTCGGCAGCTGCTGTGGCTTACCTCGACCTTTCTCTGCTACCCTCCGCCTTGCGTCGTTAGGTGATCTCACATTGGTGTGGAATTCTCGTAATTCTTCAAATTGTATGAAATTATGCTGCATTTTGTCGCAACTCATCAATATCCATAACTGATTTTTTAGATAGGGTATCTGATAAAGGGTCAAATTTCAATGTAATGACCATGTGATGCATGGCCACGTTGGACTCAAGTTTTGGATAATAAGCGTGACCTTTCGGAATTGCTCCATGCATGCTTGTAAAGACTCTGTCTTTTCTTGTCTAATATTAATGAACACTATCCATGTGAGATCATAAAGTCCTCTTGTTGCGAACTATACCCCAAATTTTTGGAGATCTTAAAGTATTGTGTGTTGCAAGTTTGATCAAGACAGTTTTGTTTCTTCTTCAAGGCATGGTTATTTGATTCCATCAAACATGGGGATATTGTTGGAGATCTTAAAGACTACCTAACTATAGTGTTTGATGAATAAATAGACCTTGAAGAGACGTGAATGTTGTCATATATCTTTATGGGAAGTGAATGTTGTCATAAGCATTAAAGTGGAGCTTTGGAGCCTAATAAGGTTGTCTTAGTAGCTAAGGTAAATTATATTAATAGTTCTTGATATCTTGATCTATTTCTATATCTCAAACCTATATGATGGTAAGCCAAAGCACAAAGCTTTTTGAAAGAAACAAAATTGTTTTTAACCTCTCACGGATTTTTCAATCTGTAAGTTTTTTCAACTAGTTAAAAAATTTTGTTTACACACTCTACATGTTTTTCAATTGATTTTTTGGTGAAACAATTGATTTAAAGTTTTTCAACTATAAAGTTGTTTTGTTTCCAATTTTTTTTGTTTCCACATTCAGGTTTCAGCTTCTCAAAGTTAGTTTTGTTTTCCCTTAGTGTATTTAAAAAATTAAATCTGTTATTTTAACTTTTAACCAGTTGTTTTCTTAACAAATTTTAAATTGTTTTATCAAATAAGTTCTGTTTTTGAAATCTATAAAAGGGAAGTAGGTTCTCTAAGAAAATTATCACTTGAATACACATATTCTACTGTTTTCATAAATTTTTTGAGAGAATTCATTTTTGGAAGGTTCTTTGAAAATCTTTATGAGGTTCTTGTGTTGTCACTTTCACCATTGGCTTGTGAGTAAGAGCTTCTTCAAGGTGCTTCAGATTGGATGTCCAGTTTGTATCTCCTACTAAGTCTGTAAAAAAGGAGTATTTGTTTCATACTTTTTCTTTGATATAAAATTTTGATAGTGTTCTTCTAAGATAAGGTTTCTTGGAGCATAATCTTAGTTGAAATAGTACTTTTCAGTGTATGTTTGTCGTTCTTGTAGGGTTCAAGAGTTATTCTTGAGCAATCTTGTGTAAAAGATTCTTGTGATATAGTGAGATCCATTTTGGTGTGAGATGAGACTGGATATAACTCATTTTTTAGTGAACCAATATAAATCCTTGTGTGCTTAATCAATTGTTTTTGCTGCAGTATTATTGTTTTCAGTTTTCTGTTAATACAATTCCTAAAAAACTATTAATTGCTCTAAAGAACTAAATAACTACAAAGTGTTTTGGGTTTTGAATCTTTCTATTCAAATTAAAATCAAGTTTTTAATAAGTCATAAAGTATTAGAACAAATCAAATTCTTATATTTGAAGACTAAACTTAAAACTGATTTTGTGTAAGTCAATGAGGAGTTTAGAATAGAAAAATTTAAGTGAAAAATATAATCACTTGTTTCGAATACTAATTAGTTGTTTAAATCTGATGGAGAAATTTAAATTTGTTGTTTCTAAAAACAAACTGTTATTTTACTGTCAGGATTACTTAAAGATTACTTTTGCGAAAATTGGTCTAAGTACAATTCACCCTCCCTCTTGAACTTAGACTCCCATAAAGTCAACAAATGGTATCTAGAGTTAGGACTTGTATTTTAACCAAGTTTTATTGATATGACTGAGTTTAATTTGCCTTTTGCTAAAGGTGCATCTATTAATAGACCTCCCATGTTTGGTGGTGTGAATTATGCCTTTTGGAAAATAAGAATGAAAAACTTTATGGAATCAATAGATATGGGAATATGGACTTAGTAAATGGACCGTTTATACCTATGCATGTTGTTAAGGAAGAAACCATTAAAAAAAGCTTAGTCTGAATGGTCTGATAATGAAAAGAAAAAAGCCCAATATGATTCCTTTGCAAAAAATATCATCACCTCTGAATTAAACATAGATGAATTTTTCAAGCAAGAATTAAAACCAGAATTGAAAGCAAGAATTGAAATGTGCTAAAAATTAAACGCAGAAATCAATTCAATAAAGATAAGCACAATTAAAACCATGCTCTGAATACCATATCATGTGAGTTGATTTTAGGATTGCACATTTTATTGGTTGCTCTTTGTTTAAGATTTTTTTGAATTAGCGATTTAAGGTGAGAACCCTAAAAAGATTCTCACTGGACACGAACTTAATCAAGTGGTTATGTATGTGTGAAGGTTCACTTCAGAAGGGCAAAGAGAAAAGAAAATTATAAGGTGAGAAATGATGCAGTGGAGTTAGAGACAAGGAACAAATAAAGAAGAAGAACAAAGTAAAGAACAAATTAGAGAGTAGAAGAAGATGTATATGGAATGGAGAGGAAGAGATGAAGAAAGGAAGAGAACTTATAGGAAGAAATGAAGTCACACTAGTTGGAGCAGAGGGACTCCAAGATGAGTGATGCGTCGCCACTTGAGATATTACCCACTCAAGATAAGACCCAACATGAGAGCTCACAAGTCTCAGCAAATCACTCATGCAGAGTTTCTTTACTTTTCAAATCAAGTTGTGAATACATGAGGCAAGGCACCCTATTTATAGGAAAGGGTGCCTTGGTGGGCAATATAAGGGAGGGGAGAATTGGAATAAGAGAGGGGGCGACCTAGGGTTGGACTTTTGGTCAATGCCGCCCCTAGTCCTAGCTTCTAGAAGCTAGGGCTACCTTCTTGATGTGAGTTGATTTTAGGATTGATCATTAGGTGACACTTTGATATTTATGATTGAGATTTTAAGACAATTAAAGAGTGAAAACCTAAGGAAAATCCCCACTGAACATTAACTTAACCAAGTGGTTAAGTAGATGTGAAGGTTCATTTCACAAAGGCAAAAGGAAAACACAATTATATGGTGAGAATGATGACAAATATGGTGCGTAATTGAACAAACAATAAAGGAACAAAAGAGAAGACCGAATTGAAATTCAAAGAAGCAAAACTAAGAACATGTTTAAGATAGGATAGAATGGAAATGGATAAATGGAAGAGATGATGAAAAGGAGAACTTAGGGATGGTGAAGCAAGGATGAATCACGCCACTTGATGGGATTGAATCACCAAGATGAGTGAAAGGAGGCCGCCACTTGAGAGCTTCATATCTCACAAGATAAAACCAATTTAGGAGGATAACACTCACTCACAACTCACACAAAAAATTGTGCATAATTTCTTTACTATATTTTCAACTTGTAAAATACACTAGGTAGGCCTCCTATTTATAGGCGCAGGAGCCTTAAAGAACAAGCTAAAGGGGTAGGATGGGAAAAGGGAAAAAATGAGCAGCCTTAGGGTTTGACTAAGTCAATCCCGCATCCTAGGCTTGTCCTTCTAGAAACTAGGTCAAAGCTTCCAAATGGGCTAGGAACAAGCTAAAATGTTACCCACACCCCCTATTATGTTAATGGTACCTTATTCTAGCATATCTTTGCTATTTGGACCCCTAAAGTGAGCCCAATTTATTTACAATATATTCTAAACTTTTAAGAAGACTAGCAGGAAGAACTTTAGGTGCTCTAGTTTATAGTTTTTTCTTCTATTGATGTTGTCTCGAGGTTTGGTGGGGCCCGACTTTGTAACTTGAGATGACTGACCCTTTTGGAAATTGTTTGTTGTGTCTTTAGTCATTTGTGGGTTTGTATCACTTCCTACCCTAATGGACTTGGCACAAGCCCAATTTGATAAATACACCCCCTATTATGCCATATGGACCTACTCTAGCCTATTTTTCTATTTGGACCCCCAAAGTAAGCCCAATTTATTTACAAACATATTTTTGTCTTTTAAGAAGACCAGAAGAAAGAACATTTGATGTTATGGTCTATTCGTAGTTCTTCTTTTGTTGAGGTTCGTCTGATTTCGTGGGGCCTTGTCTTGATTGCTGACTGATCATAATGTTAATTGTCTCTTGAATCCTTGGTTTGGCTACTTGGATTGTATCACCAAGACTAAGGGTACCATATGTATTGATTTTTATTTTACAGAAAAATAAAAAGGACAAGAAATTAAATCAGTGGTATTTGAAGCATATGACTAGGGACGTAACTCAATTTGCAGAATTAAAACTGAAAGCTGAAGGATATGCAACCTATGGAGATAATAATCGTGGAAGAATATTGAAACCAAGAGGTCAATAATGATAGAAAATGTTTTATATGTTAAGGGATTGAAACACAGTCTTCTTAGCATTAGTCAACTGTGACAAAGGTTACAAAGTAAATTTTGAATCTGATAAGTGTAAAATCTCAAATGAAGTCACAGGTAAGGTGATCTTCATTGGTAAGAGGTTTAACAACATATATCTCCTTGATATCCATCATAACAATTATGTGAATGAATGCCTTATATCAAAAGAGGATGAATCTTGGTTATGGCATAGAAGATTAGCTCACATTCACACAGATCATCTAAACATATTAAATGCTAAAGAACTTGTTTCTGATTTACCTAACATAAAATTTCAAAATAATAGACTATGATGCATGTGTAAAAGGCAAATGATCCTGCCTGTTGACCAGAACGCTGGAAACTGCCTCGTCAAAGGATCGACGTGTGCACCGCTTCAAACCTCCGTCCTTCCTCAAGATCCACCTCAAGAACCTGCAAAAGAACAGAGCGGCGCCGCTGCGGCCGATCGCACTCCAACGCCCAAGTCAGTGACCGAACCACCAAATACTAAGAGCAAGAACACTCAAGAAATCTCAAGGAACCGTGCAATGTTCTCTCTCACAGTAAGCTCTAGAACTCGCAAGCGTAAAGAGTATAATCTAAACGTGCGTACCTCAGAAAGTTCGTGAGAACTCTTATATACCTGGTCACTTTCTCTCTCCTGGCAGTTACGGACCTGGACACGTGGCTCGCATCCAGTCGTACACGTGCCACCATCTAGAGCCTCCTTGACTTGGGCGCTGCTTCTGACTCTCTTTTTGACTAAGTTACTTATGCATGGTACTGCCCAGTGCATAGCTAACTTGGGAGCGCGATCTCTACTGGAATTGGCGAGTTAGGGTGCTCTCGTACACCTTCCCTGTGGTCTCGCCGGCCGCCTTCATAATCTGCACCCCCTTCATCTTCGGCGATGTGCTTGTTCTGGTGATCTCCAATCACTTGGTCGCCTGAGTTTACCATCTGGCGACTTCATCTTCAACTGGGCGATCGCCTGGTATGCTGGAGATCGGAGCACGCCAACTTAATAACTGGCGATTACACGAACCCCCCGACTTCCTTCCCTTCTGCGGATCTGGCGCCTTGTCAACACGCCTACACTGTAGCTTGGTGCCACGTCATCACTTCCGACTACCAGGGCGGTACACAAGCCCCCCAGTCTTAAGCGAAGACTTGTCCAGCGAAAAGACTGAAAGAGTCACGTCAACACCGATCTACGTGGCACTGACGCAGAATTCCAAGCGGTTGTACCTTCTGCTTCTCTGACACGTGGCTTCATCAACGGTTACCTGCAGTTACCGTTTGCGCTTCCCAAACCCATTTCGAAAAACCCTTAAACCCATTTTCGCTCTACTGTTCCATCACTTTTCTTCGCATTCTCAAACGCTCCAACTTCCCTCTGCAAAAAAGCTCTCGACGTTCTTCAACTTCCCGAATCACCAACATTCTTCATCGCCCTCCTGATCATAAAAAGGTACTTCCTTTCCTTCTTCTGCTAGTTTTCACTGCATTTTAACCGATTCGCATCATCCTGTAACTGTCTGGTGCATATGTTGTGGGTTGTTTTTGCTATTTCTCCTTCTTCGTAACTTAGGGCTTTATCGTTGTTGCAACGAACCTTCGTTCGTTCGTCTTTTCACCCTTCGTTCATGGTTAGAGTCAGCCCCTGCAAGTCCTGATTACCTTTTCCTTTCTTCTTCCTTTGCAGCTTCCATCATGACTCGCTCCAAGATCACCCCGAATCCACCTCCTTCATCGCGAAACCCTTCCTCACAAGCACACAACCCACCGCGAGCGCGCGGTGCCTCATCTTCTCAGGCTGAAAGGCCTGCACCTTCCCGCCCCAACCTGGCCCAGGCTGCTCTGCCTGCCACCGGAGGAGCCCCCGTTCCCCCACCAGACTTCAAAACCTTGTATCCCTGGGCCAACTCGACCCTCTTGAGGGAAACTTCTTCTGTGAACACTGCTGGGCAGTTTTGCGGTTGACTAAGGGGGATGAGCCTCACCAAACATTCCACAAGGAGCACGACAAGAAGATGACCGTGCTGCCTTGCCCCCCCGAGCTGCCTGTTTGTGCTGACGACAAGGCGAGCAACGATGGGCCCTTCTGCTTCGTCTACACAACTTTGTTCAAGAAGGTGAAACTGAAGTTTCCCTTCACCCGCTTCGAGAGGGAGCTCCTTACCGAGCTCAACATCGCCGCCGCCTAGCTCCATCCCAACAACTGGGCGTTTGTGCGAGCATTCCAAGTTATGTGCGACCATCTGGGGTTGCCAGCATCGGTGGATGTATTCCTGTTCCTTTTTGAAGCCAAGCACCCAGGAGACCGCCTGTGGGTAAGCTTGAATGGGATTGCTGGGAGGTCGATCCTCTCTATCTTCCAGCAATCCTATAAGGACTGGAAGGGGAAGTTCGTCCAAGTGCGCCCCAACGACAAGGACGCTTCCCTACTCGACGGTTTCCCCTTGTACTGGGTGAACAAGGGGAACAAAGAGTCCAAGAGCTGCTTTAGGAGACCCAGAAGTCCTGATAGCATGGGCGCCTTGGACAGAGACCTTTGCTTCTTTTGGAAGAGCGTGGCAGATGCCAACATCACCTTCCTCACCACCACGCTCATCAGCTTCGAGTTCTTCGAGGACCAACTCGAAATCCGTATAGGTTAGAACGCCTAAGCTCTTGCTTTAATGCTGCTTCTGTTAACTGTTCCTGGGCGTCCTGTGCGTTGTGCACAAGACTTTGGTTTTATTTTTCTGCACTCTCTACCTGCTTTGCTGCACATTGCCTCATGCATTGATTTTCTCTCTGAACTAACCCATGCATTTTTGCTCATGCAGATAACATGCTGGGTAAGGGTAAGCTTGCTGAATTGAGGGCGCTCGCCCAAACCCATGGGTTGGCGACGGGCTCTCAAACAGTGCCCAACTCTGTGGTGGAGATCGCCGCCGCACAGGGCCGATCGCCACCTAAGGGCCCAGCTCCTTCCGATGTCCAACCCGCCGCCCCTCGCAAAAAACTTGTCCTCAAAAGACCCAAGAGGAAAGCTCCCCAGGTGATCCACGAGGAGGAAGAGGAGGACGACGAGGCCACTGAAGATGGCCTTGTTACGAAGAGGAAGAGGGTGGCACCTTCTTCACCACCTGCACCACCCCCTCTTCCCACATCAACGCCGCCATCCACGCCTGCTCCTCCTCCATCATCGCCACCCCCACAAGCTCTTGTTTCGCCAGTCCAAGCCATTCCACTGGCCACTGCACCACCTGCGGTTGAGGCCCTCGAGCCAAACTTCATGGAGGACCCCCCGAGTGCCTCCACGCCGTTCGTATCAGCTGAAGGGGGTCCTCCATCAAATGCCTCAGCCGCAGACGCTGCTCCAATCGGGGATGAGGTTGCTCATACCTCTCCAATCCTAATTACCGAATCCCCGACGTCGCCACCGCGCTCAGAAGCACTTACTGAAGAACCAACTAGAGAAGGTGGCGACGAAAACCAACAACAGGCCCACCCGGTGCCTCTATAAGCAGCAAACCTCCCTCTTGAGGTCACGAGGATGTGGGAGCCTCTATCTGCCAAGCTGAAGACGATAGCAGAAGACATTCCCACCATCATAACCAGGGCCGTGGAGAGCTCCACCAGGAGGCTCCAAGACGACCTCTTCAACCTTAGGACTGAGAACAGCACCATCAGGGTTGAGGTGGAGAAGTTGTCTGCCAATCTGACACTCGCGGAGATTGAACACTCCCGAGTAGAAGATGCGATGAGCACCGAGCTCAAGTTGGCGCACAAGGAGGCCACTGATCTCTGCCATAAGGTACAACAACTGGCTTAAGAAAAGATCGAACTGGAGAGCAAGATTGTGCCTTATCGCGTCAAGGTAGCTGACCTGGAGGCTCTCATAAAAATTGACGCCGCCAAGGTGAAGAAATTGGAGCAAAGGTCAGCCGACCGAGAGACCTTCCTTGGAAAGGTGGAGAAAGCGAGGGATGACGCCATGGCTGAGCTCGCCGAGGCCAACAAGGAAAAAGGGGAGCTCGCTGCCGAATTGGGCCAAGTGCAAGCAGAATCTAAGAAGGTTGCTGAAGACCTTCTCCAGGCTCAAGAAACCAACGAACAACTCAAGAAGCAAGTAGAAGAGCTGGAGCAGCAGAACAAGGGGCTGAAAGAACAAACTGAATTCGCCTGCTTGTTCCCCGATCTGGATCTCAGCATGGTGTCTCTTGATAACGAGGTAGTGGATGGGAAAGTGGTTCCCGCTGAAGACTGATCAGTTTACTCCATCCACTGCTTGTTTCCTTTTGTGTATAACTTGTAATAAACTTTTTATCTTCTCGTACATATGTTCTGAACTGATATTTACTTAATGAAATTACCTTGGCATTTCTTCTTATGACTTCTTCAACTGCTTTAACTTTCCTTGCGCGATTTACTTCGAAGAAATGACTTAGCGAAATCGTAGGCACGATCTTGCACTTAACTGTTTCGAACCACTTTAACTTCAAATAATAACCGCTTTAAAACTTGTAATCTCAAGGCAATTAACCTTAGCGTAAAATTACTCTTCAAGCAACAAACTTTAACTCAACTACTGGCTTAAAACATTGCTTCACCCGATCTGTTTCATCAAACGGGTCTTTAACTTACTCGCCACTGTTTGAACTTTTCCTGATCGCCCAAGACCCTTGGCGATATCAGCTTCTTTTTGGTTTCATGCCTTGGCCATTGTTCCTTTATCTGGGGGTAGAGACGCCTTTCGGATCCTTCTCTACCTTCCAGAACTTCAGAACAAGAGACCGGGTGGCTAGGTGCTCTCTTCGAACCTACCTCAGCCACCTTCCAAACTTCTTCCACCCTTTACACCATACCTGAACTCGTTCGAGACGAGAAGGTTTTTATCTTGCCTGAACTCGCTCATAGGCGAGAAGGTCTTTAACTCGCCTGAACTCGCTCATAGGCGAGAAGGTCTTTAACTCGCCTGAACTCGCTCATAGGCGAGAAGGTCTTTTACTTGCCTGAACTCGCTCATAGGCGAGAAGGTCTTTAACTCGCCTGAACTCGCTTATAGGCGAGAAGGTCTTTTACTTGCCTCTACATTGCCCCAGGGGTTACATCTTCTCGCCCCCAGAAACACTGAGGACTTTTCGCTGGTGCCTCTACATTGCCCCAGGGGTTACATCTTCTCGCCCCCAGAAACACTGAGGACTTTTCACTCTTCCTCGCCTGCACTCGCTTGACGAGGAGGAGGTCTTTAACTTGCCTTAGGACGCGCGAGGGCGTTGAGGTCTTTTAACTGGTGCCTCCGATCGCCGAAAGACGATGAGGACTTTAACTTTAACTGATGCCTCCGATCGCCGAAAAACGATGAGGACTTAAAACCTTTTAGAAAGCATGCAATATATCTTTAACTTGCCTTGAGTCACATATAAGTGACAAGGTCTTTCTTCAAAACTTTTCTGAAAACAACAAGCACGCAATCTAAAACAACTTGTACTTTGAAAACTTCTCTTTATTGGGTGGCCTCATTAAAAACCCTCCTTAGGGAAAAAAGAGTGCCCCCTTCAAACTGTTTTAACAGAGACATTGTAATATAACTTCGTGTTCGTTTTTACTTACAAAGCTCTTAACTGTAATACAACTTCAGGTGCGTGGCGTTCCATGTTCGAGGAATCGCCCCTCCTTCCAATGTCTCTAAGCGGTAGGCGTCGTTCCCGAGCGCCTCGGTTATTCTGAACGGTCCCGTCCACTTAGGCGACAGCTTATTCTCCATCTCGTACTGGTGGGCTTTCCTCATCACCAGGTCACCTTCTCTAAACTGTCTCGGCATCACCTTCGAGTTGTATCTTCGTTCAATCCTTCTCTTCACCGCCTCAACTTTCAATCTCGCCTCTTCCCTGACCTCATCCAGTAGATCCAGGTTCAGCCTTCTCTCTTCATTCGAGTCTTCCTCTACAAAGTTCTGGAATCTCGGCGAGCTCTCCTGGATCTCTACTGGAATCATAGCATCACACCCATAGACCAAGCTGAACGGGGTCTCGTGGGTTCCTGACTGCTCGGTGGTGTGGTACGCCCAGACTATACGGGGTACCTCCTCAGCCCAGCTACCTTTGGCTTTTTCTAGCCTTCTCTTCAAGCCTCTCAGCAACACCCGATTAGCTGACTCCACCTGGCCATTTGTCTGAGGGTGCTCGACGGATGCAAACACTTGTTGAATTCCCACCCCTTCGCAAAGCTTCTTCAACAGGTGGCTTGCAAACTGAGTCCCATTGTCCGACACCAGGCGCTTAGGCACTCCAAACCGGCACACAATGTTCTTCCACACGAAACCTTCGATCTTGTGTGCGGTGATCTGGGCCACTGGTTCCGCTTCGATCCACTTGGTGAAATATTCAATCGCCACCACCAAGTACTTCATCTGCCTGATCGCCAGCGGGAAAGGTCCCAGGATGTCGATTCCCCAGGTATGAAACGGCCAAGGGCTGTAGATCGATTTCAACTCCTCGGGAGGCGCCTTGTGCCAATCGGCGTGCTGTTGGCATTGTTTGCAATATTGGGCATACTTCTTGCAGTCTTCTCTCATCGATGGCCAATAGTAACCTGCACGGAGAGTCCTCGCGGCCAGAGCTCGACCCCCGACGTGGCGTCTCGTCAACACGCCCATACTGTAGCTTGGTGCCACGTCATCACTTCCAATTACCAGGGCAGTACAATGTGCTTCTAAGATAGGGTTTCTTGGAGCATAAACTTGGCTGAAATAGTGTTTTTCAGTGTATGTTTGTAGTTTTTGTAGGGTTCAAGAGTTGTTTTTGAGCAATCTTGTGTAAAAGATTCTTGTGATATAGTGAAATCCATCTTAGTGTGAAATGAGACTAGATGTAGCTCAATTTTGAGTGAACCAGTATAAATCCTTGTGTGCTTTTCTACTTTCGTATCCATTACCTTGAAATTATGGAAAAACTGTATAACTAGTATAAAAATAATTTTATTGTTTCATAGTTTAGCCAGTTGTTTCTGCAACAGTATTAGTGTTTTCCATTTTCTGTTAATACAATTCTAAAAAACTATTAATTGTGCCTAAAGAACTAAATAACCACAAAGTGTTTTGGGTTTTGAATCTTTCTAGTCAACTGAAAATCAAGCTTTTAATAAGTTATCAAGTATTAGAACATATCAAAATGTTATATTTGAGGACTAAACTTAAAACTGATTTTGTGTAAGTGAATGAGCAGTTTAACAATCACTCTTTTAGCACAAACAAGCATTCCCATTGAACTAAAAGAAAAAAAAAGTATGTAGTGTGTAACATAGTGATGGAGGAGGGCCAAGCACACCTCACCATGGAGGCCAAGACCCAAGACTAGACCGTGATGAGCGTCTAGACTCAAGGAGAGAGCGTCTAGGACATGATGAGGGAAGGCTACACATGGAGCGTCTAGGAGGAGGCCTAGACCGTCTAGGCCCTATTACAAGGTCAATGGCTAAGCATATTCACGCCCACATGGACCTAGCCACGGATGGAAGAGAGAAGACCTTGTATATGTTACATGGAGGCCCATTAGGGGTGGCTTAGTAATTAGGGTAGTGTTAGAAAGCACAAATTTGTCTTATATGTGATTTACCCTAGATTTGTGCACTTTCTAGAACCTTAGCACACATGACCGGCCATGTGCCATGTGCCTTGTCATTTGCATTTCATTTTGCTCCCATTTCATGTGTAATTAGCTTAGCTTTTACGGCCCATTAACCTATAAAAGGGAAGGCCATCTCTTGTATTTTTCAAGATTAATGAGAGTAAAGTTATGCTGCCAACATTGTGCCATGCTTTGCTTCTACCTAGTTTCTAGGCTCTAATCTTCATCTTCCTCTCTTACCATAGGGCTGGCCGAACCTCCCTACTTCCATACATATCATGCACCTTCAAGATCACCATAGCTCCTAGGAGGATCTTGCACATTCACATCCATGGCTTCCGCACCATCTTTCACATGATTCTAAGAAGAGCTTCATGAATTTGCCACAAACAAGCATTCCCATTGAACTAAAAGAAAAAAAAAAGTATGTAGTGTGTAACATAGTCTCAATAATGAGAATATAATGTAAATTCTTATGCTACTAGCAAATATAAATATCCTACTTCCATAGTATTTTTCATTGCTATATTTAAATATCTGATGAGGAGGAAAGAATCACAACACAACAATATGTAAATAAACAGTAAAAAAAAAGGTATAATTACCTTATTCGTCCCTACTTTCTGGGGCAATAGTCAATTTAGTATAATGGTTTTTAAAAGAATCAATTTCATCCCTATGTTTGTTTAAATGTATGCAAAATGGTTCTCTCTGTTAAGTCGCACCAAACAGCGTCAACTGGTGCTTATGTGGCAGAGAGAAGTGTGATTGGGTTTAGTGTGAGGTGTCAAGTGACGCGGATGATTAAATTAGTTTAGTGAAAAATGAATTGGGGATTACTGTTTCTGAAATTTGAATTGGGAGTTATGAATTTTTAATTGTAAATTATAAGCAGGTGATGAGCATATATTTATTCACACTCAATAGCCTTAATCATAGATTATTGGACTATAATAATAAATAAATCCATTGTTTTAATTAATATTCTTATAATTGGGTTTATTTGGGCCTTATATATTATTATTGTTAATTTTGTGTTTTTAGGGTAAATGATCTAAAGCATCTACCCTTGTGAATGGGCCAAATATGCAAAAGTCCAAGTTGCTTCTTTGAATCAAAACAGAAAACAAATTCTGAGGAGAAGAAAGAGAAAATAAAAGCTACAAGATTCCAGAAACAGAATTGGAAGCAAATCTTCTGCAAAATAAAACGAATTATGGAAAGTGGAAACTGTTTACAAAATCTAAACTGCAATATTTTCCCAAGATCCTTGGAGCAGAAAAGCCTTATAAAAGGACACAAGCATCAAGTAGAAAGGGAGAGAGCTTCATAGGGTTTTCTTAGTTTCTTTTCTTATTTGTAATTCTTTTGCCTCCGCATGGAAAGCTAAACCTTTTGGTTGATTCCTTTGTGATTCCCCATTGAGTTCTGAGGTTTTGATCAATAAAAGTTTCTATTTTTAATTCTCTATAACAGTTGTTTTTATTGTCTAATCTCCTGGAAAACTAGTTTTTGTGAGAGGTTGTACTTGAACGCATGATTGAGAGTCTTCCTTATCTTAAACTTTGGTTTCTTAGTTAGTTCGTATTGTTCTAATTAATTTCTTGGGCGCATGATTCAAGAGAGAGGAGATAAGCATTCCCATGGAGTATACGCATGGAACAAAGTGGGTATTAATTAAACCGGTAGACGCATGATTTACTGGTGAGCTTCAGTTGAATTAGGTTTGGCGTATGTTCAATCTAGTTTAGCTCTGCTGAGGAATGAGAAAAGAATAATCTTTAGGGAGCCTGTGAAGAATTCATTGGTGGAAGAACTTGGGAGTCAATCTGCATTCTTTATTGATTCAAATCATCATTTATATTTTCTTGCTAAACGATCGCAACCCCTGTTTCTTTACCATTATTGCTAATTTTCATTGTTTGCAGATAGGTTTTGAATTCTATTCACTGAAATTACTATTGGATTCGTTGGGAGACGACTTGGGGTCATCTTACCACAACTATATTATCATCTCTCTAGTGTTAGACAAGTCTACGCTAGAATCATATTAATTTGACAGCAAAACGACAGCTATCAGCAGGGTTGAAAGATTAAGGAAAAAACAATTGGAGATTTAGGGTTTTTTGACTTGTAATTGGGGTGGCAGCAAGAAGACGCCTGGGTGTTCTTTAGGCCATCTAACCCTCGCCTAATGCCACAAAGTTTCATCTCACACCTTCAATTAATGAGATTCATTCACACTTCACCCATGCAGGCAATCAATTTCTTTTTCCAAGTAAAGGCGATGCAATACTCGAGCTATAAGAAAGAAGCAGTCTCAGGCCTTAGGTCCATACCAAATCTGAGAACTTTCGAGATGTGAATCTAGTTTCGTACAACCCTTCTCATTTCCTTTTTATTTTTCATTATTACACATAGGAATTGAAAAGGAAGAAGAAGAATAAGAAGAAGAAGATGAGTTTTGTGGGCATATCAAACTGTGTGAGCGACGCATGTGTGCCCGTGCGTGCAACATACGTGAGTCTCGGTCAGAATCGGACGCGGAGTTTATGCGTAGAAGGGGTTCGCACGTGTGTGGGCACCCGAGGGTGGTGGATAGTGTCTCGTGCCGAAGACGGTGTCGGAGAAGACCCAAAAATGTTTCGGAAAAAATATGGAGAGAGTGAAGGGTAATGGGTTTGTAAGGAGAATGAAGTGTTTGGTTTGGAGAAAAATGAGAGAAATCTCATCTGCAATGGCAGTAAGGTGATATAGGGAAGATGACTGCAAACAGCGGCCACTTCTATACTTAAAAAACGATTATTACTCCTAAAATCACATAGTCCACCATCCAAAATCACAAGAAGAAACCCTAACCCAATGCCACCTAACACAAACCCAATATGATGTCTCTTTAAATTCACATTGCACGTGAACACCTCTCTCTGCCACATAAGCAACAACTAACGTCGTTTGGTACGACTTAACAAAAAAGTCCATTTTACATACATTTAAACAAACATAGGGACGAAATTGATTCTTTTAAAAACCACTATACTAAATTGACTATTGCCCCAGAAAGTAGGGACATATAAGGTAATTATACCTAAAAAAATATCTAAATATATTGTGGTGTGAAATGTGAATGTATTTTGACAATTGAGACACTACAAGAAAATCATGAAATAGAAACCAATTTTTAGAAACCAAAATAATTAGTTACAAGAGAAACTAAAATAGAGATCATTTTAGAAACTAAAAAAATAAATTGGTTTCTACATTAGTTTCTATTATTTTTTATCATTGTTAAATAGTTTCTAAAATGGTATCTAATTAGCAACTAAGGTTTTAACTACCAATTATTTAGTTTCTAAATTTGGTAGCAAAAACTTTGGTTGCTAATTAGATACCAATTTAGAAACTATTTAACAATAATAGAAACTAATTTAGAAACCAAATTTCTTTTTAGTTTCTAAAATGGTCTCTAACTTAGTTACTATTGCAACTAATTATTTTGGTTTCTACAAATTGGTTTCTATTTCATGATTTTCTTGTAGTGAGAACTTACATTAGAGAAGTCATAATTAATTCTATAATGTCATTTTTGTGCATTTTGAAGTAATTTGGTTGTAATTGATGATCATTTAGAATTAATGTGATATTTTTAATGCACTTGGTTTTATTGGATATTGAATTAATGTGATATTTTTAATGCACATGGTTTGATTGGATATTGAACTAATTTGAGATTGTAGGTAGAATGTTATATGCTATAATAGTAAAATATAACTAACTATATTTTATTCACTATTTTATGATTTTATTTCATGATCTACTTTAATATATAATTTTATGATGTGTTTTTTATTTGCATATAGTAAATAAAAAATAATTAATCTTTAAGTTTTTCTTATAATTTTATATTTGTAGTAAATCTTTGTTTTTATAAAATATTTAAATTTAGGATTAAAAAGAACTTTATTGATTTTCTTATCATTTTTTAAAATATTTATACAAATTGACTCGTAAGCCCATACTTATGCAAACGACTCATTAACCCTTAAATCTTATTTGAATCACCCCTATGATAGATAGTATTACCTAAAATCTGTTATAAACTATAAATTATAAATATGAAAAATTAAAATATATATTTTATAATTATTAATACTTTTTAAAAAATATTGAAATTCAATTTAAAAATAAAATAAAATTGGTATTGATTAAAAGCGATAAGTGATGAAGAAGATGAATTTGAAATGAAAGATTTATTTATTCATATATTTACAGCATAGTATATGACAGTTATGTGTATTATGGCAGCTATTTGTTCACCTAGTTACCAGTAGATGGGTGTTGTGTAAATTATTAATTCTTTTTATATATAATATTTATCTAAACTTAGTTATCTTTACTCATACTACCGAAAATTCAAACGTTAATACGTCTATGTCCGAAATTTTACCATGTTATTAAGTTACAACTTAATTAATATTATTATAATTTTTATTATTTTCCATATTAATGTCGATATGTATGGTTATGTTGTTTTGTTTTAATTTATGATATCATTTGAGATTTAAATTTAAAAAAAAAAGAATTAGAAGTTTTCATTTAATTTAAATCTGATTTTAATTTGAATATACATTTTCAAAAATTTACTTTTTATACTAAATTATTTAAAAAAATATTTTACAAATTATTTTCTAAGTATAGTATAAAATTTATTCTATGACATTAATTAAATTTGGTACGAACTTTTGTTTCACCATCCAGTCACTTTCTTTCTTGTTCTACTCTAGTCCACCCTCAATCCAAGGAAAGCCTCGTCATCCTTAGCTTATAAACAAGAAAAACGAATTTTTCAAACGCAACTTCAGTTCCATGTAGTTTCAGCGTAAGTACGGAAATCACAGTACGGTAAAAGGCAGCTGAGGAGAGAGTGGTACATGATTAAGCATTAAATAATTGGAAGTTGACATCATAATCTTTCAGTTAACAAAACATATCAAATAAGAAGAGATTTTACACCAAATGAAATTTAAAGAATCAAACACCCTTTCTTTCTCTTTCCCTCCTTCGAGAAATACAGTAAAAATCTGTAAATTAAGATGATTAGTTGACACTGCACTCAGTTGCAGCTGTCTGATGCAAATTAAGATGCCTTGTTTTCACTCTGAAGAGTTATCACAACAATACATATAGATAGTAACAAGCTTCTACTTAAGCTTGTGGTTTACAACACAAAAGTGTAACTATATTTAACATAAACTGACATCCCAACTTCATCCCAATTTTCAACAGACAGAAGGACATTAGAGTTACTGACAGTTAGTCGCAAGATCAATTTGAAGTCCAAGCAAATTACCCATTTTGTGCCATTAAGAGTATGCAAATCATCCATTTTTGTTTCTACTGCACCCGTGTAAAATGCAACCAGCTATACGGCCAATTTACATAATTCCCTAGGAAATACCGGAAGTTGCATATATCTGTAATGAGCGCTCAGGAATATAAGTAACACCTGTTACACCCGAATGTAACTCAGTGAGAACATATTTTTGCAGAGAAAAAACCATTTCCAATGACAAATAAAACGGAATGTAAAATAAACCAATGTTCTTTGTTTACATGCATACTTTTCGCTTGTGAGTGTTTCGTAAGAACATATGCTCTTCACATGTAAATAAATACCTAGAGAGATGAAGGTGGGAACTGTTGTTAGTAGGCACTAATTAGAAGAGACTCCCAGTGTATAATTAGAATATATTTATAACCATTAGGATTTTTTTTCTTATTTTCCCTCTTTCTCTCCATATGTTAACATATAAGTGTTAACATATAAGAGACTAGTGCTTGTATTGCAAAACACTCAATAATATTCACTTTTTCTCTTTTTTAAGTTGATATCACAGCTCTAAATCTTGGGAACTTTTTGTTAGATTGTGCATGTGGCCATACCAATAGCGGTGTCATCATCCCCACCACACACCTCCAGTTCCCGACGTGTAAAGTTACATGCTACTGTCTACTGCTGCCACTCGCCACTGCCACTATCTCCTCTTTCCAGTCCAAGGGTCAGTTTTCCCCTATCCCATCCCGTTTGGCTTATAAACAGGGATTAGTGCTTATATTGAAAGACACACTCAATAATATTCACTTCTCTTTTCTAGTGAAATAAATTATTAAATTTAGGCACCAAAGTTACAGAATGTCGTCCAACAAAAAAACCTTATTGTTATGCAGATGGGTGAGACTTCAAAATAACCATGACAATTTACAAGTAACGGAACTTTACCCATCAGTTCATCTTCCCGTAAATTTGTATTAAGCAAATATTTATTTACATAGATGCTCAAACATGAAATTAAGAGGAAAAAAATGGTCCAAAAGTACAGCAAATATGTACCTTTTCCCTGGACATCAATTTGCAAAGTGTCCAGAACAATTATGCCATCAGTCAATGGAAGTAGTTCAAGTTTGATAGTGGCATTGGATTGAGAAGGAATGCATCTGATGAGGTGCAAACAGGGCTTCAAATCAATTAGTACATGTCTAAACACACAATTTACAGAAAAAAAGAGACAGACGGAAAGATTTGATGCATTACCCAAGTGGAACTTTACTCTGAAACCATAGATGTGTACGACTAAGACCGGCACTAGGGATGACATCATCACTTGAAGAAACAGTCTGAGCTTTGTCATCATAACTTTGTTTGTCATCATTATCTTTTGCAACAGAAGTGAAACTTTGCCCCTGGGTGGCACCAATTCCTCTATCGTCATTTACTCTTCCTAAAACGTCTGAGAAACCTATACAAGGACGTATTGGAGTCGTCAGTGAATTCAGGGAGGCTGTTGAAGTACATGAGGCCGGAGCAAGCACTGTCAAAGTTAGATCCTCAGAGGTCAAATTTGAAGCTTGAAGAGTTAAGATCTGACCAAATTAAATCAAATAATAAATTAATTGTGATTGAGGATAATGGCATTATAAAAGTTTACACAGAAATCTGAATGAAAAATAATCAAACACAAACGAGCTCACATGAAACAAAAAAAGCATAAGTCGAGTTGAAAAATATTAACCTGTACGGGAAGTTGACAAGTTTTCTCATAACCAGGAGACTGTCTTGACATATCTGACACAATAGAGATTTTAATATCCCTTGAGTTACGTGGTCGCCAACTGGTTGGTTGCTTAAAGAACAATGTTGACGCTAGATTAAGCAACAAAAAACTAATTAACACCTTAATTCATCGGATAGCACAACAGCAAACCAAGGTCGCTGAAAAGCATACCTGTATAATTGCATCGACATGACACCAAAATTGAATACTGATCATTAATTAAAGCAGTCTTTCGTCTGTTGAGACTTATTTTTGATGTTTTATTTCTAAGCTGCAACTTTGACCAGTGAGTTCTATCATCCTGAATCTTGAGACCCTTCCATGTAGAAGTTGCTGGTTTTAGAATAAAAGAATGCTCTTCACCTCTCCTGTAATTAGAAACTTATGGTAAGATGAAGAAGATTATTATATCTAATTAAAATTTTAAAAACAACTATTGATTTCAAAAACAACAAAATCAAGTGTTCAAGAAACACGCATCACCTTATCTACATGCTGATTTTTATTTATTTTTCATGAACAAAGACATACTGTTTTTTTTATCAGCAAGAAAAACAAAAACAAAGACATACGGTATTCTCCAAGGTAATTTTTGGATTATTTACACACTATTGTACACTTCATTATTAGCAAGTAAATAAAAAATGCAACATGATATAATTCTCAAAAACATCATGGTGTTTCCTATGGTGCCTCTCCTTTAAAACATGTTTCAGTGCCCTCTTTACATGGAACGAATTAGCGTATGGCACGTGTAGTAACTTTACATGTCATTATGCGACGTGGATACATAAATACATCCTGAAATACATTGTATTAACCGAAGGCAGGTGCGCATTAAATGCGAAGTACGTATTTCTGCCAGAGTACTAAATTTGACGTACGGAAAGAATAATAAATTTGACGTACAGAAGATATGTGAGAAATGGCAGAGTTGCTTGTCTTCCTTGGAAATCCATTGGTCAAGGAAAAGCAAGTACGAGTGAGTCTCTTTTCTCCAGTTTTACCACAAGGCAAAAAAGAGAAGTGGAATGGTGCATAGTCCATGATCGTCCCTTAATGATCGTGGTTGGATAATGCAACTGAAGGAGATGTAATCGTTGACTGAAGTGTTTGAATGAAGGAAAGCGTTATTTGATGGTGGGGTGGTATGGATTGAAAGAGCAAGTGTTGTAGTTGAAATACTGGTTTGTGACTGATTTCGAATTTATTTGGTGGTATTAGTTTAATTTTTTGTGTATGTGATATGTAAAAGGATGGTCAAATGTAATTTTTTGTTTGTTAGGGGTTTTGTGTTACATATTTATGGTGGGATGCAGATGGAGCACTGTAATGAGGAGGCATTTGTAAATTTGGTTGAAGATGACAAAGTTAGTGTTGGTGTGTGTAAGAGGGGAAGCATTGGTAATTCTAAATAGGAAAGTGATGCATATGTTGAGAAAGACTGTGATATAAGTGTGCTTATAAAAGTTATATGGACCTGTGTGCTGAAGACATATTAGGGATGAAATTTGAATGTGAGGATGATGTTTACGCATATGGGAGGTGTCATGGTTTTGGTATTAGAAAAGATTAAGTTGGTTATGGTTATAATAATGAAGTAATAATGCGAAAATACTTATGTAGTAAGGCCAGATTAAGGTACAAGAAGCATTTAATGAGGGAAGACCGAAAAAGGTATCACAGACCACTGACACGAACAAAGTGTAAGTGAAGTTTCTTCCAAGGTAACTTGGTACGATAAGTAGGTGGGAAGTTGTTTTGTTGGAGGAAAGTCACAATCTTGTGTTGTATGAGCCTAAACAGGTTGGATTGATTAATTGTTATAGAGGTCTCAATGTTGGTGACAAGGCTCAAGTTGATTGCAAGGACAGGGTGTAAATAATAGGTTATTTAATTGAACAAAAGGGTGGACTGTCTAATGTTAGGTTTAGTAAGTGTAGTAAATAAAAGTTGAAACCACAAACAAGGTGATTAAAGACTTATCCACAATGTATTGCATAAGTTCTCATGATAAAACATGATCTTCTCAAAAAATATTGAGGATAATAAAACTAGCAACACAACTCCTAAAAGAGTAAAAATCCAAGATACCGAAAAATATTAGTAAGGAAAAGAGAAAGAAGAAGTCGTGAGTCATGATTTGAAGAGGCGGGGAAACTCCCTTTTATAGAGGGAGAAGAAAGCAACTCCAGCTGCTCCATTTCCAATTTTAGTGGTGCACGAAATCTTTTTCTAGCATCCAGCCGAAAAGGGAGGAGGCCACCGGAGAAGGAGGAAGTCTCTCCTCTAGTCAAGGTGGCGCCAGTTTTGGAACTTCTGAGGAGACCGGGTCACACTTGAACAACTTGTAACTGCGGAGAAAGTCAATCCAACTTCCATTTGTTTTTGGGTCCGAGAAACCCTCCTTCTAGATCTGAAACCAAAAGGCCTGAATGATGTGCATCAGGAACTCCATTGCTTAACTTTCGCAACACTCTGTTACGTTTACAATATCTAAGATTTACAACAATCCCCCACATATTGAAAAAAATATAAGGAAAGAAAGAAGAAATTCATGGGTTCGTATAAGATGTAATACATCAGAGTTAGTATAACAAGCTATATGAACAAATCATAGATTGTTGAACTTAACAAACAGTGTAGTTGGTAAAGCAAGCTATATGAACCAAGACACCTAGCATGTGTTAGCAGTTTATCAATCACAATACACCTACACAACCCTTGTTGTTATCACTTTGTTATGCTTATTAGGCCATGCGCGTGCCCGATATTCATGAGTGCTCTAGAAATCATGTCAAGATCTCATGCAAGTGGCCCCACTTGACATCCATATAGGTGATTTCATCAAGTGTATGCTACAAATCATAAACCACCCATAAGGGATATGAAAATTATTAAAAATTTTGTTAGATGTTAAAACTCTTATACCTCAAAAATTTTACCACAAATTTTACTCCCTCGATAATACAGTATCTAACACTTTCACACACCATAGGAATGGACAAATTTGATATTAAATCAATTCTAATGCTAGGAGAACTAACAAATGACTTGTTTTTTTACCCATATGAACCTTATTCATGGGATCTCCACTCACAAAGGTTGGGTTTCCATCACTTGTTTGTTTTCAAGTGGCTTAAGTCTCATTCCCCTCGATGTTTCTAAATCAGTTTTCTCCCTAGGAGTTTTGTCAGAAGAACTGCCAAATTCCGTTTTGATTTGACATAATCAATGGAAATCATTCCCTATTTAGCAGTTGCTTCACTAAATTAAATCTCAATTGTATATGTGTGGTCTTTTCATTGTAAGTTTTACTTTCAGCCATAGCTATTGCCAATTGGTAATCACAATGCATAGATACAGATGAGGTTGGTTTCATTCTTAACATAATGTTAGCTAAGAATTTTTTTCAACCACTCAACTCCACTACCATTCATTTCGAGAGCAACAGACTCGGATTCCATTGTTGATCTCGCAATAATTGTTTGTTTGGTTGATCTCCATGTAATTGCACCACCCCTAAGTGTAAACACATAACCACTAGTGGATTTTGTCTCATCTGAATAAGAGATCCAGTTGCCATCATTGTACCCTTCTTCTAGCACAAATGGAAATTCACTATATTCAATGGCATAATCATTTGTACCTCTAAAGTATTTCATGAGTCTCACAAACGCATCCAAATGATTATGGCTAGGACTTTAAGTGTACCTACTCAGCCTAAAAGCTCATTAAATGCAATAAGCTCCCAATTATTTGGGCATACTGAGTTTGAGAAATAGATTTTTCTCTGTTCTTTTATAATTTAGAGTTAGCATCATAAAGAGTGCTCACTGACTTAAAGTCATAGTAACTAAACTTCTTAAGAAGTTTCTCAGTGTATTGTTCTTGTGATAGTAATATACTATCTCCCTTCCTTATGACTCTAACTCTTAGAATCACACTTGCCTCACTCATGTGTTTCATCTCAAACTTAGATCCAAGAAAAAATTTTGTTTTAAAAACAATATCTTCGCATGTACCAAAAATCAACATGTCATCCATATATAAACATGTAATGACACATTAACCATTTTCAGATCTAGAATACACACATTTATCATTGTCATTGGTAGAAAAACCTACAAAGTAAAACATTGTCAAGCTTTTCATGTCATTCTTTTGGTGTTTGTTTCAATCCATACAGAGATTTTAAAAGTTTTCACACTTTTTCCTCTTGACTTGCAACTATACATCCTTCAAGTTGAGTCATAAATTTCCTCCTCTAGTTCACCATTCAGAATTTTTTTTTTTAACATTCATTTGGTAAATGACTAACTTATTATGTTAGGGCTAGCAATACTCAAATGGAGGAAATCCTAGTAACCGGAGCAAAAATATCAAAGTAATTTATGTTAGGTTTGTTAGTAAAATCTTTCACTACTAATCTTGCCTTATGTTTGTCTATGGATCCATCAGGATAGTACTTTTTCTTAAAGATCCATTTACAACAAATGGGTTTTGCTCCTTTAGGAAGATATACTAAGGTCCAAGTATTATTTTTCTTAATTGAATCAATCTTAGTCTTAATGGCATTATCCCAAAGTTTAGCATTAAGAGTACTAGTAGCTTCTAAAAAACTTATTGGATCATTTTCAACTAGATAAGTATAAAAATAATTTCCAAACGAGGTTTCCTTTTTCTATCTTTTACTTCTCCTAATATCCTCACTCGTGACATCATTAGCACTATCTATAGGTTGTTCGGATGTACCACTACTCTTTAAAAGAAAGATATGTTAAAAAAACTCAACATTTTTCATCTCTACTATAATGTTATGTTCAATTATATCACTATAAAGAACAAGAAACTTATAGACAACATTATGTTCTGCATTGCCTAAGAACATACAATCAAAAGTTTTAGAACCTACTTTCCTTTTCTTAGGATCATGTAACATCACTTTAACTAAGCACCCCCACACTCTTAGGTATTTCAAATCATGGTTATAGAATCCAAATTCGAATCCTGAATTTTTTTTCAATTTTTTTGAATCGTGAATCGAATCTTATTATGAATTGTAAGATACATAATAAATAAAATATATATTTTTAAATAAAAATAAGTAACATGAATAAATGTTCAATCTATAAAATCAAAATATGAAGTCAAAATGTTCAATCTACACAATCACAAAACATAATATAATGTAAAATACTTTTCATATTTAAATCCTACATCCTAATCTTATACTTTCATTTATCATCTTCGAGATCAAGGTCACTTAGATCATCTTCTTCCTCTAATATAACATTCTCTTGGAGCTCATTTTCATTCTCTTCCTCCACATCTTCAACCATATCTTCAATCTCATTATCATTTGTAGTTAAGGTTATCAGACTCGAGAGTCTACTCAGACTCGTGGGAGGCCTGTAAACCCGACTCATAGACTCGTAAGAGTGTACTTCATACAAAATATTTAATAAAATAAATTCATGATCATCCCAAAAATCCACAATCTGCCAAAAATACATTTGTCAAAAAATTCCCAATCTACCCAAAAATTCCCAAACTCAACCTAAAAATAACCCTAAACCCAATCAGCTAAAAAGCCCCAACCCAATTTAAAAATTCCTAACCCTAAACCCAATATGTCCTAACCTAATTTACTAAACCCTGAAAAAAAAAAGAAATGTGAAACCTGGGAGGAGGAGTGCAGCGCGACGCTACGAGACATGCGACGAGGCGGTGCGGTGTGCGGTGAGGCGAGGCAGTACAGCATGCAGCGAGGCGAGGAAGACGACGACAATGATGAAGATGAGAACGTGAACGCAACTATGTGAACTATTTTGGGCTTTTTTCTAGACTCTGTGACTCAACCTTGAACTCGCGAGTTTGCACTGAATTCATCGAGTTTGACCGAGTTTACTGCGAGTTTACTAAAAAACAAGTTTACTTATGAGTCAACTTTTAAACTCGTAAGGGTATACGAGTTAACCCTAGGGTTTGATAACCTTGTTTGCAGTTATGGTAGATTTTCCCTTTCTATCAACCTTAGTAGTTAAATTTCATAGACCTCTCTTCCTTTTGTTGCTTGGAGCCCCGTCTTTAAGAATAATAGATTCATGTATATCCATCCATGAAACATCATTTAGTATGCACGAATCTTCCTTTTTAGTAATCCACTCATCATCTGACTCCATATCAGATAAACATATAGGATCATAAGTATCCCTTTATTCCTCTCTAACCTTTTGTCTCATCTCAAGTTGAAGGTTATACTTAACAAAGACAAGAGCATTTAATCTTTGTTGTTCTAAGTGATTCCTTCTTTTAGTATGCTCTTTATCAAATATGCTCCAATTTCTTTCGCACGCAGTAACACTACAAGTTAGACTTAAAACTCTTATTGCTAGATTTTGTAGCTCTTTACTCTCTCCACCATAACTTTTCCACCAAAGAGCTGCAACTTCGAACAAAAAGCTAACATTAATAAATTGTTATCCAAATTGTTATGCCTTTTATGAAACTATTTAGGATTAATTAAATGCTTTACGAGGATGCTTCTTATCCCTAATATCTATTGTCATGCTTCTTCCAAATAATCCTTGTGCTCTTTTGAATTTGTCAAGTTGAAATCTAATCCTTTTATCTGGGATCATTTTTTCAATGGTCTTATATAAACCATATAAAAATTCACTATCTGCATTGAAATTTTTGTCATAATGAAATCTGATCAAAAGAAACAAAAATTATTGAAATAAAAATCATTATTAATTTACAATAATGATTAAGGTAATAATAAATTAATAATAGTTACTTACTTAGGATTAAAGTAGTAAGCAACAATATGAAG
Source organism: Phaseolus vulgaris (assembly GCF_000499845.2). NCBI lineage: Eukaryota > Viridiplantae > Streptophyta > Magnoliopsida > Fabales > Fabaceae > Phaseolus > Phaseolus vulgaris. The sequence continues at coordinate 8,894,392 of NC_023758.2, read as the reverse complement.
AGGCCTATGTAATTGCAAATTGCAACGAGTATCAATTATTTTTCACACCTTTTTGTATAGAGAGTCTGCATTCTTGAAATTTGAGGCAATTTGTTGTTTGGCTCTATCCATAGCTTCATATATATATGGCATGACAGGATTTGCCTCTCATCTACAAGTCTTAATACTTTCACAAGTGAAGTTACACACTTCAAATAATATTGGATGGATTTCCAGAATCTATCATCACTTAAACAAATGTTCACCTCTTATTTACCTTCATTTTTACTAACATGATTACTTGTTGTCCATTCTTATGAAACAAGCATACCTCGAATAGCTTTTTTTTGTTATGCTATGGATTGTAGGTAAGGAAAAAAATTGCAAATCTCGTGACTGCTGCTCGAGCTAATACTTTTTCTTTGGAATACTTTCAATATAAGTTTAGGACCCATGTGTGCCTATAAATGAAAGTTTTGATCTTTTAGGTATTTGCAATGGTATTATAAAATACTGGGAGCTGACCAATGTCTTCAAGAATTAAATCAAGGCAATGAGTTGTACAAGGAGACCAAAAAGTTTTGTTCTCTTTTCTTCTAACATTGTTCCTGTTGCCACAAAATTAGAAGCACCATCAGTCACAACTTGCACAAAATTATCCTCCCCAAGTGTTCCACTTGGACTATTCAGCAAAAAAATTGGTAAGAAACCTTCCTTTTTCCATCTGTCCAACCATCACACATCAAAGTACACCCACATTTCTCCCATTCAACCTTATATTTCTCCAAACTAGCTTGGATATTGTCCACTGAATTTTTTTCAAATAAGACACCCTAACTTCATAATAAGTAGGAGGCTTTAGACCATTTTCATATTTAGCAACAAATTTTAACATTACAGCAAATAAGGAACTTCTTACCAAATTAAATGGTAAAGCATTACCGTATATGCATTTGCAAATGTTTGTAATCACAAATTCTCTATCTTTAAACATTTCATTCATGGTTTTTTGTTTTCCTTTCCTAGAAAATGACTCCAATGTCCCCTTCTTATCTTGGATATACATTTTTCCAAAACAATCTTGACGGTTTGCTTCTTTGATTTTTTTCTTTATCTTCTAATAACTTCATAAACATGTTTTTGAAATCATCTGAAACTGATGTACACGCAATGACATTTTCCTTTGTACCAGCAAGATGATGATTCATTTTTGCAACACCACCCCAACAACTGAAATTTTTTCAAATAAGACACCCTAACTTCATAATAAGTAGGAGGCTTTAGACCCTTTTCATATTTAGCAACAAATTTTAACATTACAACAAATAAGGAACTTCTTATCAAATTAAATGGTAAAGCATTACCGTATATGCATTTGCAAATGTTCGTAATCACCAATTCTCTATCTTTAAACATTTCATTCATGGTTTTTTGTTTTCCTTTCCTAGAAAATGACTCCAATGTCCCCTTCTTATCTTGGATATACATTTTTCCAAAACAATCTTGACAGTTTGCTTCTTTGATTTTTTTCTTTATCTTCTAATAACTTCATAAACATGTCTTTGATATCATCTGAAACTGATGTACACGCAATGACATTTTCCTTTGTACCAGCAAGATGATGATTCATTTTTGCAACACCACCCCAACAAGTATGTAAACAATATTTACACTTAACTAGAAGTCTATGAGGGGGAACACTTTCACATGTAAGATCTATTTCTTTCTTTCGCTTGGTTTGCTCTCTACCAACAAAGTCAAACAAGTAACATAAATAAACAAATATAAGAATTTATTTTAAAATATAGTTTTTTAAAAAAAATATTATATAAGAAAATCAAATAAGTACTCAAATAATTTAATATAAAAAATAAAGAAATAGAAACTTAAATAACTATTTATAAAAAAGTAAAAATAACATAAATAGTTATTATTTTAAAATTCAATTTTTTTTAAAAATATAATAAAATAAAATAAACAGAAACTTAAATTATTATTTATAAAAATGTAAAAAAAAAAACATAAACAAATTTTATTTTAAAATACAGTTTTTTAAAAAAAATATAATAAAACAAAATAAACAAAAACTTAAATAATTATTTATAAAAAGTAAAAATAACATAAATAGTTTTTATTTTAAAATACAGTTTTTAAAAAAAAGATATAATAAAAAAAAGATTTTAAGGGTGGGTCATCTTTTCTGAAAAGTAGGTCAGCTTTTCTGAAAGGTGGTTTAGTCTTTTAGAAAATGGTTCATAATAGGTTAGGTGTTGTTCAAATATTAAAAACCTGCTTCTGCAATTACTTTAGAAAATAAATTTTTTTTCTCCCAAAGATCTTCTTCTCGTGGTCCTTCTTCTTCTTTGGTGAATCCCCTCTTTTCTGGTGACTGAACTTCTTTTTCGTGTTTCTCACTTTTCTAATTCTTCAAATGTTCTTCTTCTCACTTGCTCCGCCATCGGTAAATTTATATTTCCCGTGTTCCTCACTTTTCTTCTTCTCTCCTTTTCTCCACTGTCGTTCTTGACTTGATTTATAGGAAAATTGATTGTCTCTCTCGGTGACGGTTTGTTTTCTTTATTAAGTTTTTTGGGATTTTTCAAAACAAATTAAATGTTTCGATTAAGCATCTCTATGAATCTGTGATTTTTTTGGGTACATTTATCTCTATACAACTATTTGTTTCTTTATGGGAGTTTTCAAGAAAAATTAATGAATCGTGATCTTTTCTCTCCATTTTGAGATTTTTCCAGAATTTGATTGAATCGGAAATAACGAAACAGAATCGAGAATCCCACTATTCACTCGATTCATCTCACGATTCAAATCCTAAAATGATTCATCTTCTGATTTGAATCGAGAAAGTCATGATTCGAATCTTACGATTCATTCAATTCTAACTACCAAGTTTCATATTAGATTGATAACCTTTCCCCAATTCATAGGATTACCGATTTTCTTATGTGGTATCCTATTTTACAAAAAAAACATGCGATAAGTTGAGATTCACTCCAAAGATTATTAGGAACATTATAACTAATAAACATAACATTCATCATTTCTTTAATAGTCCTATTTTTCCTTAAACTCCATTAGATTCAGGTGAATATGGTGGTGGGGTTACTTCATGAATAATATTTTCTTTAACACAATAATTATTAAACAAAACATATTAACCATTGTTATCTAACCTAATCCTTTTAATTTTACTATTCAATTCATTTTTTACTTCTGCCTTATAAGTTAAAAACATATAAAAAAATCCATCCTTATGTTTAATTAAATATACTTTAGTGTATATAGAAAAATAATCTATAAAAGTAAAAAAATAATTTACCACATCTAGACATAGTTTGTTTTAAATTACCAAGATCGGTATGATTTAAACCAAGTTTAGTTTGATGTCTCCAATGTAGAGTTGTTGTTCGTAGTGTTAGCCATAAGTCCTTACGATTATAGTAAATAAAATATAAAAGCACGAATAAAGTTGATTTCTTGAGGAGTGAGTGATCACTGTCCATAAGGACTTATCCGTAGTGTATTGCACAAGTCTCCAAGGATACAATAGGAACTTCTCGGAAAAAACCGTTGATAACAAAACTAACAAGCAACTCTTAAAGCGTAAGAACCCAGGATACCGAAAAAAATAGTAAGGAAAGAAAAAGAAGAAGAGAAAAGGAGGAAAAAGCCATGAGTCGTGATTTGAAAAGGCGTAGGAACCCCTTTTTTATAGAGGGAGAAGAAAGCTATTTTTATTGCTCCATTTCCAATTTCAATGGCGCACGAAATCTTGTTCCAGCAGATTTAAGTGTTGTCCAGCCAGAAATGGAGGAGGCCACCAAAAAAGGAGAAAGTCGCTCCTTCAATCAAGGTGGCACGGAATTTGAAACTTTCGAGGAGACCGGGTCACACTGAAACAACTTGTAACTATGGAGAAAGTCTATCCAACTTCGATTTGATTTTGGGTCCGAGAAACCCTCCTCCTAAATCTGAAACCAACAAGCCCAAAGGATGTGCACGGGACTTTGGTATGTTGCAAGAACTTCGCTACTTTAACTTTTGCGACATTTTTAGCGATATCTGTGATTTACAACAATCCCCCACATATTGCAAAAGATAGAAGGAAAAAACTCACCTTGAGTTGGACATTATAGAGACACTTTTCTTAGAGTTGGATCATTGTTCTAAGACAAGAACTCACCAAAAACTAGTACCAAATCCCAAACTCATTTGGATGAACCAATTGTAGTCAAATTGAACCGAACAAATGAGCAAGAAAAGCAAAGGAACAAGATGAATGGACAGAATTATAAAACTGCCGAACCAAAAACTCATAAAAACAGCAAGAACATCTAACCAAAACTCAAGAACACAAGCTAACACAAACAATAGAAAGAGGAGAAAGAAAGGAGAGAAGAAATGCTCATGAAGATGGAAGGAGGATGGATGATCTCGCCACTAGAAGTGTGGAATGCTCCTAGATGAGAGTGATGCCGCCACTTGAGGACTCCATTGATCCATCAAGATAAGACTAGAGAAGAAGGCTCAAAGCTCTCCAAAGTTCACTCAAAATTTGAGTAGAGTTTTCTTAGATTAATTCCAATCTGAAAAATACAAAGAGAGCACCTCTATTTATAGCCTAAGGTGCTGAAATATAAGCTACACAAATTCAAAAACTCCCTCCCAAAAAGCTTCTAGAATTTGCGCCTAAAACAAAGCATGAGGAAGGTGTGACCTCTTCCTTCACTTTGGCACCTCCTTTTCTACTCCTACACCTATCTACTAACACCCCCCCCCCCCCCCTAAGACTCCTAACTAAAGACTAAAAGATGCTTTAACAATAGAGGTTTCTAATGTTTCCCTCTAACCACCTTTCTAATATTTATTTAATATTTGGCCTTGCCCTTCATGGGATGGACTTTTGGGCTTTTGTGGGCTTTGGCCTTCTTGGGCTTGGGCTTGGGCTTTATCTTTTGCAAAGATTAACAAGAAAAACTTTAAATGTGAAGGCGAATGATCTTGTTCTTCATTATAAAAAGCCACCTTTAGTTGATTCTCATCATCATGGGTTCATATGAGATGTAATAATCAGAGATGGTATAGCAAGTTATATGAACTAGTCCTCAAATTGATGAACTTATCATATTGTACTTAGTATAGCTAGCTATATGAACCAAGACACTTAGCGTCTGTTAGCGGTTTATCAATCATAATACACCCCCACAATCTTTTTTGTTATCGATGTGTTGCGCTTACTAGGCCATACGTGTGCCCGGTATTCGTGAGTGCTATAAAAATCTTGCCAAGATCTGATGCAAGCAACTACACTTGACACTCATATAGGTGATTTCATCAAGTGTATACTGCAAATCATATACCACCTATAAGGGATATGAAAACTTTAAAAAAAATTGTTAAACGTAAAACTTTTATACCTCAAAATTTTAACCACAAAGTTTACCCCCTCGATAATGTAGTATCTAGCACTTTCACACACCATAGGAATGGACAAATTTAGTATTAAATCAATTCTAATGCTAGGAGAACTAACCAGTCTTGTTTTTACCCATATGAACCTTATTCATGTTATCTCCAATCACAAAGGTTGGGTTTCCGTCACTTGTTTGTTTGCAAGTGACTTAAGTCTCATTCCCCTTGATGTTTCTAAAATCATTTTCTCCCTAGGGGTTTTGTCAGAGGATCTGTCAAATTCCGTTCTAACTTGACATAGTCAATGGAAATATATTGCAAGATGGGGCCAAATAATGGGTTATTTAATTGAGCAAAAGGGTGGACTGTCTAATGTTGGGGTTAGTAAGAAAGGATTTATTTATTGATATTTGAGACATAAAAGAGGTAAAAACAAAGATGGAGATGTGTTGGTTGCGTTGAGTTATTATGCAGCCATTCTTTTTTCCAAAATAATTTATGTTCTTCCACTAGTCTTTTCAACCTATTGTTTCAGATATTTCACCCTAATTTCATGGTATGACGGTGGCTAAAATCTGGGACCATGTTTGGCAACCAACTCAAGCATCCTACTGAACTCTTCATTGTTTGCTACATGAAATGAATAACATTTCTTGAAGATGTAATTGATAGTAGTTTGAGGTCCCTTTCTTTTGAAAATACTTGATGAGTCACCCCCACTCTCTTCTTGAGTTGGTCTTTTTTCCAACATTTTCATAATCACTTACACTATTATCCTACTCTTCTCTAGACATAGATTTCTTCATCAAATTTTGTTGCAGCACAAAAACATTACCCAACATTAAATTTTTAACCTCTTCATACAATACATGCTCCAACATCCTTTGAAGTCCCTGCAAGATGATGCTTTAATATGTAAATCCCGCTTGTAAAGACCTTCTCATAGTATTTACATTTTACATTTCTTGATTTTCCATCAATAGAAACACAGTGATTCCATGCAGGGCCAATCCTTCTACTTCCTTTTCATTCACCGCTAGCGTTTGATGCCATTATAAAAGGCACCCAAAAGAAAAAGAGAAGAGCACTACAATAGTGATGGATTAGAAATGGTAAACAAAAAGAACAACAAGGTGAGCCAAAGCGCTACAGTCCATAAGCGACGGCGACCAGCGCAAGCAATGAAGATCGGTGGCAAGAGCAAGCGGCGGTAGATGCAAACACAATTGCTTCTCGCGATTGGGAATGCAATTGCAAACATGAGTGCGACTACGAATGCAGTTGTGAAGTGCAACAACAGCGAAAGGGAGGGCGACAACCGTGAGGATGGTGACTATGGCAAGCACGAGTGGCAACAGCGATTGAAGGTACGTGGGTTCGTTTTTGCCACTAGACCTTAACAATAACGAGTGAATACCCAAAAAAATTTACCGAAAATGGTTGTTCACGAGTTAAGTACACAATTGACAACCTTCGACGATCCTCCAACCCACCAAGCCACGAGACAACTCACTCCGATCTATTTTGATTATGATTCGTCAACCAAGATACCTCGACTTCTCTTCAAAACTTGCTGACTTGTGCAAGTAAACTCCCGAGTTTAACAAACATTGGTCTCGATTGTTTTTTCTTCTGGATTACGTGATCCAAAAAATTTCCAAATTATAGAATCTAAAAATGTTCATTAACTAGAATAACTTCTTAATAGTGAAATCTAAAATAGGTGTTCAGATCTGAAGTCACTTCTAGATTACACAATCCAAAAGTTTCTATTGTGAAATCCTAAAGTGACTTTGAGATCTTATTCCATATTACACAATCCTTCTATAACAAGGACAAAGTAGGAACTTTAACATTATAAAAGTATAAAAGAAAATGACGGAGGCGTAAAAACAAATTGACGATAAAATCTAGTGAAGCCCGAAACCAAAAAAATCCATCAGTACAGCTAAGAAAGCGAATAATCCACCCAAATGAAAAATTGTATCTATCCAATCCATAATTTAAATGACTTCAAACATTTTGACTTTATCCGTCCTATATCAAGCAAAGAGGGTTATTTTGACCCAATTCAGAAGAACATAAAAAAAGAATTCTAAATTAAAAATACTCTTGAAAATTCAAGTCAAATAGATTAATTAATTTCAACTTTTATATATAGAATTTGATCTGTAAAATTTTAACATATATATATATATATATAGTAAAATAATATTATTTTTCATTTTTGTAAAATTATATAATATTTTTAAAAATGCATCAGTCCATAAGTTTATAGACTAGGTTGATATGGGCCAACCTACTTTACGAAGGCAATTGTTGCTTGCATTCTTAAATTTTTTTTAAATGACTATTTTACCCTTCTTTAAAGTGACTTTCGAATTACCTATTAATATTTCTAGAAAAAGATTTCCATAACACATTAAATACATTTTGAAATAAGCTTTCTAAAACAGGATTTCTGAAACAAATTTTCCAAAACGTATTTAATACCTTCTAGAATAAGTTTTCTAGAACACATGAAACGTCACTACAAGAAAATCATGAAATAGAAACCAATTTTTAGAGACCAAAATAATTAGTTACAATAGGAACTAAAATAGATATCAGTTTAGAAACTAAAAAAAAATTGGTTTCTAAATTAGTTTCTATTATTTTATATTATTGTTAAATAGTTTCTAAATTGGTATCTAATTAGCAACTAAGGTTTTAACTACCAATTATTTAGTTTCTAAATTTGGTAGAAAAACTTTGTTGCTTATTAGATACCAATTTAGAAACTATTTAAAAATAATAGAAACTAATTTAGAAACCAAATTTCTTTTTAGTTTCTAAAATCTGTAGTTACTATTGCAACTAATTATTTTGGTTTCTATAAATTGGTTTCTATTTCATAATTTTCTTGTAGTGCGTGTTCTAGAAAAAACTTTATGGAACAAGATTTTTTCCAACGTTCTCCTTCTCTTCATCTTTAGCAATGATGGTGTTGAAGCATCGACAGCAATAGTGGGGTTCAATAAGGGAGAAGCGAATGGGAAATTCGATCATTTCACCCAATTGTCTCGGTGTAGTGAGGGAGAAACGAATGGGGAATTTGATCATTTCATCCAATTATGGGGGTGCAGGTTCAAAAAGGTGGGGTGGAGGAAGTAATTTCCCTTAACTGGATCTACCCGTGAGTGAGCATGGTTCTAACCAGTGTAGGACTTTACATTGTTGCCTGTTTCCTTGTTACCCACACTCCATGTACAAAATGCTTCTTGGATTCTTTGCAAACACTCTCGAACTTGCATATCCTTAGAAAAGTTGCCTTGCTTGTGTACATGCGTCATAAGCTCTAGGCCTCACATTTGTTTATCCACTTGTTCCTACATGTTACACTAGGTAGCTATACCAAGTAAAGCAATATGAACAACATTAACAACTATTATAATATAAAAAAAAAACTATTTTCTAACCATACTCGCACGATCTTACAATCTTTTAAAAGAAAGTGTGTTGACTCGCATGGAGGATCACTAGCTGAGCGGATCAAAACGATCCTCCGAGTAGGTAGCCAGATCAAAGATTGTCTCTAATTTCGTTACTCGGGCTAGTTTAAAAAAAAAACACTTACATGTTGTTTTGAAGGCTCAAAATGAGTCTAAACGTGTTTCATCAAATCTATGAGATTGATCGCAATCTTAACTGTAAAAGAAGCCCCAATTCACGGAGCTCTAAAACTTGAGTCACTAAAATCGTGTTTCTTGCGTCTTCGCCGCTAGCTTCTTCGTCGCGCGCACCTTTCGTTGTCTTCCATGTCAGCTTTTTCGCTTTTGTTAAAGATCATCATCATTCTAGATCATGTGTTTATCGTTGTCATCGTGCTTGTCGTCTTCACACACCCTTCCTTATTGCTCTTCTAGTCCCGTCGTAGCTCCTCCCTCTATTATTTTCATTTTTCCAATATTGTCGTTGGAGGAAGAGAGCTTTTTTGTCTTATAGGACTTTAGCCAAGTCGCGGGATTGTTCCTCTATTTTGTTTTAGTTTTTTTTTTTTGTGTTGGCTGATAATTATGATGGCAAGTGGAAGAATTGATCTACGTGGAAGCATTATGTTTTTGTTGGTGGAAAAGCAAGGAACATAAAATGTAAATATTGTGAAAAGGTATTAACAAGAGGAATTTTCAAATTAAAGCACCCTCTAGTAGGGACTTCAAAGGATGTGGAAGCATGTGTAGTAATTCCCGAAGAGGTTAAAAAATTAATGTTGGATATTGTTACTTCACTGCAACAAAATTTGATGAAGAAATCAATATCTAGAGAAGACAGTAGTATGGGTGATTCATAAAATACTAGAAAAAGATCAAGTCAAGAAGAGATTGGGGACTTATCAAATATTTTCAAGAGGAGGGGCACTCAAACTACTATTAATTCCCATTTCAAGAAGTGTGAGAGGGAGGAGGCATGTCAAGAAATTGCTTTCTTCTTCTACAATAATGTTATTCCATTTAATGTAGAAAACAATGAAGAATTTAAGAAGATGCCTGACTTAGTTGCTAAACATGGTGCCAAATTTAAGCCATCATCATATCATGAAATAAGAGTGAAATATTTGAAGCAACAATTTGAGAAGACTAATTTGATTATGGAAGAACATAAACTGTTTTGAAAAAAAAATTGGATGTACAATAATGACATATGGATGGATGAATAGCAAGAGAAAGACTATATTAATTTTCTGGTAAATAGTCAAAAGGGGTAATCTTATTGAAGTCTATTGATGCTTCTGACATGGGCAAGACAACTAAAAAAAAATCAAGAAAATGGATGATGTTGTTGAAGAGGTTAGAGAAGAGAATGTCATCCAAAACATGGTAGTCAAAATCGTTAGTTGCATTGTAAGATCATATGATGTATACTCATGGTGTCGATCTGCAATCACCAGAATAATATGATTCTGGCAGATCGCGTGCGGTCGTCGTTGCAAATCGAAACTTGCATGGGATCGTCGAGTTTCGCGATGCTGGAAATCGCCACATGCAGCGCTTCTTATATCGTTGTAGCAGCACGACAACACTTATAGTTTCGCGACGCGACAACGTGTGGCACGATGGTTGAAGGATGGGTGTGGTGTGGCAGCAGTAGATGGGGTAGTTGATATTAGGTTTTTTGTTTAAGATGAAGGCAGCAACACAATCAGTATATGGGCTAGTTGATATTAGGGTTTCTGTTTAAGATGGAGGCAGCAACAGCATATGAGCTCATTTAAATAAAAAGCCCAAATAAGTGAAATGAACCCAGTTACCGCACAGTGAAAGAAACCACTTATATTGCATAGTGAAATTTTTAATATTTTACTAAAAACGTAACAACCTCTCCAACAAAATTAATATTTAATTAATTTTTTTAAGCCAACTAATTGTTTCCTTCCCTTTCAACTTCCCCACTGCAATCATGACTCCCGCTCTCCTCTCTCCTTCCCTCATCTATAATTTCACTGTACATACACTACATTTCAAAGTGCAATTTTCTTTCTTCCTCTGTTTTTCTCATTGCAACAAAAGTGCAGTTTTGTCTCTTTCTCTATTTTTTTCACTGCAACCAAAGTTCAATTTTGTTTCTTCCTTTGTTTTTCTCATTGTAACCAAGTGCAGTTTTTTTTCATCAGGTTTTTTTTTTTCATTGCAACATAAACTGCAATACCAGATTTCCATCATTAAAATGACTTCTATACCTGTGACAGTGACTCCCTAAAATGCTTCGGGAAATAGGAGTAATGTTTCTTGGAAGCATTGTATCTCAGTTGTTGGGGATACTAGAAAACTTTAATGCAAATAATGTAAAAAGGTATTAATAGAGAGAGTTTATCAATTGAAGCATCACTTGGCTGGTACTCAAAAGGATGTTGGAGCATGCAAAGATGTTGGAGCATGCAAGGATGCTCCTGATGAAGTTAAAAAGGAGATGTGGGAAATTGTTGTTGGTTTGCAACAAAAATTAAATAAGAAATCAAGTCTTAGTTTGGATGATGAGGAAATGGCAAAAGTTGGTGAGAAAAGAAAAAACAGTGAGGAGTCCACTCAATCGAGCAACAGCCCCAATGACAAAAATACTTTTAATAGACAAGTTATCATCAACAACATGTTTAAGAAAGGTCTTAGAGAGGAGGCATGACAAGCAATTTCTAGGTTCTTTTATAACAATGTTATACCTTTCAATGTGGCAAAGAGTGAAGAATCCACTGTTATGTTTGATTTGGTTTCAAGAGGTCTTGAATTTAAACCTTCATCCTATCATGAGATTAGATTCAAATATTTGAAGGAGGAAGTTACAAATACATCACTCGCTCTACAATCACATAAGGATAAATGGAAGAAAACAGGATGTACAATTATGATTGATGGTTGGACTGATAAGAAAAGATGGACAATAATAAACTTCTTGGTGAACAACCCTAAGGGAATTGTATTTCTAAAATCCATATATGAATATGCTATATCTAAAATAGCTTGGAAAGTTTTTGAGATGATGGATAACATTGTTAAAGAGGTGAGGGAAGACTGTCCTTCAACTTGTCACTGATGCAGCAAACTAAAAAGTTGTTGGTCAAACGTTGATGACAAAGAGAAAAAAGTTATTTTGGACACCTTGTGCTACACATTCTGTGGACTTATTGTTGGAGGATTATGAGAAGAAAATCTCAATCCATGAGGAGACCATTCCAAAAGGTAAAAAAATACTACTTTATTTATTCAAGATCTTCTCTAATATCTTTACTTCAACATTTTACAAAGGGAAGAGATTTGGTACGGGCGGGTATTACTCGCTTTGCTACATCTCTTTTGACATTAGGGTGCCTCCATGGGAATAAGGGAGCTTTAATTAGAATGTTTACTAGTGTTGAATGGAAGTCTAGCAAGTTTGCTAAAACAAATGATGGAAAAATAGTTGAAGATGTGGCTTTATACCAGAATTTTTGGAAGAATATCATAATGTGTTTGAAGGGTGCATTGCCTCTCATTGAAGTGCTTTGATTGGTTGATTTATATCAAAAACCAGTCATGGGTTTCATTTATGAAGCAACGGACCAAGCTAAAGAGAAGATACAAAAAAGTTTTCAATCTCAAAAAAAGGTATTTTATCTATTTGTTTGTTGAGATAATGATTTTGAAATTCAAAACAAAAAACTAATTCAATGTAATATATTTTGGTTAGCTATTTTCCTTTATGGAACATCATTGATGAAAGGTAGGAGAAGCAACTCCATAGGCCTTTGCATGTTGCTTGTTATTTTCTTAACCGTGAAATGCATTATCGTCCTGGATTTGAAGCAGATTTGGAGGTGAAACGAGGTCTAATGGAATGCATAACTAGGATGGTGGAGGATGAGGATGAACAAACTCCCATTGATGTTCAAATTGATGATTTGAAAGAACGAGCAAAAAAATTTGGTTGTCCCATGACTACTAGGTCAATCAATTTAAAGACTCCAGCAGATTGGTGGGAGTCTTATGGTGATGAGTATCAAGAACTCCAAAAGTTTGTCATTCATGTATTGAGCTTGACATGTAGCTCTTTCGGATGTGAGCGTAACTGGAGTTCCTTTGAGATGGTAAGTTGACTTAAAATTTATCTCTAAAATAAAATTAGTAGTCTACTAATCCACTAATTACTTATAATATTTGTCTTTGCATTTCTTTAGGTCCACACAAAGAGAAGAAATAGGCTAAAGCAAAGCACAATGATTAATGTTGTTTTTGTTATGGATAATTCCAAATTAGCTAAGAAGAAGCAAACAAGAAAACCAACTCAAATTAATAAATCATCCGATGACGAGTGGATTATGGAAGATGAGCATGAGCATACTGAAACATTTGATTTGGATGAAAACTTCCTATCGAAGTATAGGAGGATGGATCTTTACATAGTCATGACTTAGACATGACTGATTTGAATGATGAAGGAGATGGAAATCATGAAGTTGAATATGAATTTAACTTACAAGATTATTTGGCTTAGATAGATTATTATTTTCTCAATGTTTTGATTAGTAAATGGTTTCTCTTATCATAGGATGTGTTGTTTACATCTAATTAATTATGTACTCTTTTATATATTATCAAGTTCAATTATGAATTTCATAAAATTTGTAGGATCTTATGATCCATGTTTCGATCTTCCGATTTACGACTCATGTTTATTTTTCTGATGGGTAAGATCTCGATTTCAACTACCTTTATCCAAATTGTAACCGATAATGCAGCAAATTATAAGCCAGCTAGAGAATTGTTAATGCAAAAGAGGAAAAAGTTGTGTTGGACATCTTGTGCAGCCCATTGCATTGATCTAATGTTGGAAGATTTTAAAAAGAAAATATCACTTGATCATGAGATAATAGTCAATAGTAAGAAAATCACAATCTACATTTAGTAAAGAACTGGTATTATTTCCTTGTTGCACAAATATATTAAAGGAACAAATTTGATAAGACCATCCAATACTCGTTTTGCCACCTCCTATTTGACTTTTGGATACTTGAATGAAATAAAGGATTACTTATTAGGATGTTCACATCCAAGGAGTAGCAATCCAATCAATTGTAAAAGCTAAAGATGGATTTTGTGGAAAAATTGATATTAGACAAGGGATTTTGAAAAAATATTTTGATTTGCTTAAGGGGTTTTCTTCCCCTAATTAAGGTGTTGTGAATGGTGGATTCAGATGAGAAACCAGTCATAGGATTTATTTATGACGAGATGGATATTGCTAAAGAGAAGATACAAACTTTTTCAATGGAGTTACTTTCACTTAGATTTGATTTCTAATTTATTTTTTTAGAAATATAGACTTGTTTTGGAGATTAATTTATTAACTTTTATCTTATTTAGCCTCACTCCCCTTTGAGAAATCATTGATCAAAGATGGGACCACCAATTGCATAGGCCATTGCATGTTGCAGTCTATTACCTTAATCTCACTATCATCCTGAGTTTAAAGTTGATTATAAAGTGAAATGTGGAATGTATAACCTGTTTGGAGAGGTTGGTGGGAGACACTGATGAGATGAGTAAAATTGATGTTCAATTTGAGAGTTTAAAAAGCAAGTCTAGATTTTTTGGTAGTCAGATAACTCAACGTGCACTCAAGACCAAAACTTTGTCACAATGGTAGGAATCATATGACGATGAACATCTGGAACTACAAAGATTTGCTATTAGATTATTGATTTTGACTTGTAGTACATCTGGTTGTAAGCGTAATTAGAGTGCTTCTAAAAGGGTAAGAAATTAAATTTATGAAATTGATTTTATAATTATTTTTAGATGATAATATCATGTGTAATTAATTTTATAGTTATTTAGGTCCACATTAGAAAAGAAATCGTTTACACCAAAGGACCATGAATTATGTAGTGTTTGTGATGACTAATTCAAGATTGATGAAGAAGAAAGATGTTAGGAAAACAAATGACTATAATATTAATGATTTTGCTTCTGGCGATGAATGGACGATGGAGGAGAATGAAACAAATTCAAGTTTAGATAGTTTAGATGAAAACATCTTAGTTGAAGTTGGAGAAGATGATGCTAGTAGAGGTGGTGTTGTTACATCCATGAATGATTTGAAAGTTCCTCCAATTGTTGATAATGATGAAGGAGATGATATTAATGAAAATGAAGATCATTCGGAGGAGGACGATGATTTATCCTATGATTAATATAAATGATTTTCTTGGATAGTTTCTTTGTATTAAATGTTTATGAATTTCTTGGTTGTTTTATGGATGAACATTTTATGAATTATGAAACTATTTTTTATTGTGTTATGTATGAAATCTAATTTTTTTATATAATAATAACTCTTCCGAGTTGAGTTATTCGAGTTACGAGTTTTAATTGCCTTACTGATCCTCTTCCGATCCTGAGTTTCACAACATTGATTTACAGTCAATTAGATAACATATAAGTAGTTATAAACTGATTGTAATATTTATAAGAGATGTCAAAGTATGACCAATGTTATAATATAGAGTAGGGTATTTAGCTTCACAAAGCACAAGCCAAGAGGTAGAATCATTCAGCAGATGAGATATCCATTTTAACATGATGATGCCCTATTATTCTCTCCAGAGCCATTAATTTATCTTTTTAATCTAGGTTAATGGTATAGATTCTAGTAGTCACACTGTTTGGGAACTCTAGTTAGTACTTTCTCAAGAGCATGTTGATTTTTGAAACACCTTCCCCCGTTTGACAAGGTTTGTTTTAGGTGTTTGGGGGTGGAGTTGTTCATCTACACAAACATATTTAATTTGATGGCCATGTATCAAGATGAGCCAAGACATCAGAGCAGTAATGATAGAGTTATAAACAACATTAAAATATTGATTCAGTAAAATAACCTGAGCACTAGATTTGGTAAAGAATGATCATTTCCAGCTTCAATACATGAAATCGGCAACGACGACAGTGATCCATTTTGTGTAAGCTCCTCAAAAACAACAGTAATGGTATCTATAAATATCACAATATCTGGAGCATGTGTAGGAGCAACATTCTGGAGAACAGGTAAAGAACTATTAATAAAAGCAGAACTGGAAAAAAACAGTTGAAATGGCTAAAAGACAAGCATGAAAACATAAGATATAATATGTTAGAAATATAATATAAATAATGAAACCATTCATGTTTTCACCTAACCGCTTAGCTTTTAGTACAGTTGATTTTTGAACACATGGTATCAAAGTCTCAAGTATCAAGTAGTCTACAGTTCAATCCTTCCCCATTCTTTTGATAAAATTAAGTATAATTTCATCACAGGGTATTTTTTTCATGCGTCAAGCTCTAAGAGCTCTTGCGTGATAGTGTGCTAGAAATATAATACAAAACCACTCATGTATCTTCATGTGACAAATTGAGAAACTAAGATAGTACATTCGCACACACAAAAATTGTTAAAGAATTTGATGGCTAACATCGTAGTTCAAACCTTTATCTGAACACAAAGAAGATCATCTGAATTGACATCAGCAGCAAAAGAATGAATGTCTAATGGCTGTATTATTTCAAGTTTCCTTCTCCACCTTCTTCCTGGTGTATATAGGCCTTCTAATCCACAACAAACATAAAATCTATCTCGCTCCAATGAAACACCTCGAAAAGATAGAAGTCCTTCAACCCCCATTTTTTTCCATAAATATTTCTGAGATGAGATTTGATCCCAATCCTCAAGGTCAAAACTTGGCTTGGAACTAGCTGCTTTAACAGGAGCAGCTGGAGCATTCACTGGTTGGGGTAATGATGACATGGAGTAACTTCTAAAATTGCTAAAGGAGAATATTTGAGAGCTAGATGATCCAGGAAGATTGGATCCCTGAGAGGAGTTACCAATTCCTGAACTTGAGGTTAAAGGAGGAGATGGTGGAAGAGTAGAAGGCTTTCCGTTATCCAATGGAAGTATCCAATTTAACAGCTCTGCACATGAATCCTGATTTGTATAAACTGCATCCACCTTGCTGTCGGGAGATGACATTCTCTCCTGAAGTTTTTCAAATTGAAGAATTTCTATACAAGGATCTCTAAGAAAATTAACACCAACATTCACCTGTAAAAGAACCTGCATCCTTCCACATAAGAAAACTGAATAAGATCAATAATCTGAGTTATTAAAATAATTAACTTTTCCAAAAATAGGTTTGCGCATATTAAAGGATAACACCCCAGAAGCCAAGAAGCCAATAAATTATATGGAAAGTATTTCATGGTTAACTGAGATTTCCCAGCAAAAGTTCACAAATGTCATCAAAGGCATTAAAGAGGAAAGATAAACAATGCTAAAAGATATTTAAAATTTAATAAAAGGAAAGAATATGTTATAGATAGACCAGTGATGATGTGATTACACATGTAAATATACTCTCCACAATAGTAGGTCCAAGTATCGTATGCATATTGAAATTTGTTACTCTCTAAATACTCCAGAGAAAATATAAAATTGCAGATGTTGTCTGTTAAACAGTGAACCAAAGCAGAGCATACAATAAACCATTCTACGACCTCATACAATTTTCACATAACTATAAGATTCTCTATATTTCACTAACAATAACAAGATGAACAACTGAATTGAACTACAGTGTTGCTTGTCTTAGTTGTAAAAGCTTTTTCTAGTCTTATAGAAGCAAGGATGTATCGGAATGGATTATTTTATTGAAGAAAGAAATTTCATTACAGAGAAGAGGAAAATATAACTAGAGTAAGAGCAAGATATCATCAAAGAAAAAACCTAGATACAAGAAAAACGTGTAAAAGCATAACCACTGGCTTAACACCAAAGAGGGGCCATAAACGTTTATATCTATAATAAACTGAGTGGCAACAAGGATAAAGCATCCAACCCAAACTAAAGTTTAGGATCCTCCTCTAGTTTGCATGTTATTCATTACTAATAATTGATTTCAAAACCATATCTTTACGGTTTCCTCCATTGTATGGATTAAAACAATATCATAAAGAAATTATATGGCACGCAAAATAGTAATTTATCCCAAAAGAAAAAGAAACTAACAGACGTAAGCTAGGAAAATAAAAAAAAAATAGAGGTACACAACGACCAACAACAATGAAATCTCTTTCCCACTAGGTGGGATTGGCTACATGAATAAAACAACAGCATGATTTATTATCATAAATCGTGTCTGTATACAAACTATTAACCTCTAACTCCTTCAAAACGGTTTCACCAACAATTTTTTTTGGTATGGCGATTGGGTTATGCCCTTTATGTACTCTCCTAACTAGGGCTTCTCCACGTATGCCCAAACTTCTTAGGGCAGGAATCTAGAGATTAGGCTACCTTGTTATCTAATGCATTCATTCCTAATCCTATTTTGTGTGGTTTATCCACTCATCTAACATGACATTCTCAACTCTCTCGGATTGTAGTTTGTTCACTCGTAACCTTATTGCCTTTTTACTGCCCAACATTCAATCCATACAACTTTACAAGTAATAGTTGTGTACACAATTCTTCATTTAAGATGAAGGACTTTTTGCTATGGATAACAAGAAGGTACTGTCTATCAATTTACCTTATTGATAGGGACTTAGTATTACGGGGTGCTTAAGTCCTGTATAGAATAATGAGATGCTCAGGGGAGTATTTAAATACTTGGTTATACTCTCCATTAATATGTAGGTGATTGGTTCTCCCCCTTAATTGCTAACATTTAAAGATGGGTTCCCCATGTGCTTCGGTGCTTTCTAATTGACTACAAGTAAAAGATCACCCACAATAGTTGACTTTGCCTTAAATTTTATTAAAGGGAAAGAAAGAATAGGGTAAATCCCTTGTGTATATTGAACACATAGGGTTATGTTTATATAGGAAAAAGAAACATATGGACTAAGCCCATTACATAAATATGAGATATCTAACAATATCTATAATATCTCATAATATCAAATAATATCTAATAATATCTAATTATATCTAATAATATCTAACACTCCCCCTCAAGCTGGTGCATATAGATCATATGTACCCAGCTTGTTACAAATGTAATCAATCCTAGGTCCTCGTAAGGATTTAGTAAAAATATCTGCTAATTGATTATTTGAATTAACAAACTCGGTCTTGATATCTCCTGATATAATCTTTTCTCGAATGAAATGACAATCAATCTCAATATGTTTTGTCCTTTCATGAAAAACTGGATTTGAGCTAATATGAAGAGCAGCCTGATTATCACATATCAGTGTCATTTGAGTAACCTCTCCAAATTGCAATTTTTTAAGTAACTGTTTAAGCCAAATAAGCTCACAAGTAGCCGAGGCCATAGCTCTATATTCTGCTTCTGCACTAGATCTTGCCACAACACTTTGTTTCTTGCTCTTCCAAGAGATCAAGTTATCACCAATGGAGACACAATAACCAGAAGTTGACCTTCTATCAGATGGAGATCATGCCCAATCAGCATCTGAATAACAAACGACTTTAGTATGGTTATTATGACCATATAACAAACCTTTTCCAGGAGAGCCTTTAATGTACTTCACTATACGAATGACTGCATTCCAATGATCTTCACATGGAGAATTAAGAAATTGACTCACCACACTGACTGCAAAGGAAATATCAGGACGAGTAATAGTGAGATAGTTCAATCTTCCAACTAATCTCCTGTACTTCTCAGGATCTGAAAGAGGCTCCCCCTGATTGGGTAGAAGCTTGACGTTGGGATCCATGGGAGTATCAACAGATTTCGAATTCATCAACCCAATTTCCTCCAAAATATCTAATGCGTATTTTCTTCGAGAGATAACAATACCAGTATTGGATTGTGCTACCTCAATCCCCAAGAAATATCTGAGTTTGCCAAGATCTTTGGTCTGAAAGTGTCGACAAAGGTGTTGTTTTACTTGTGAGATGCCATGGTGATCACTGCCTGTAAGAACAATGTCATCAACATATACTACAAGATAGATACACCCAGCACTCGAGTGACGATAAAAAACTGAATGATCTCCTTCACTGCGAGTCATACCAAATTGTTGAACAACATTGCTAAATTTTCCAAACCAAGCCCTAGGAGACTGCTTGAGGCCATATAAGGATTTGTGAAGACGACATACCAATCCAGAAGACTCCCCCTGAGCAACAAAACCGGGAGGTTGCTCCATATAAATTTCTTCCTGCAAATCCCCATTAAGAAAAGCATTTTTAACATCCAGTTGATAAAGAGGCCATTGTTGAAGAGCAACCATAGCTATGAATAAGCGAACAGAGGCCATCTTTGCTACTGGAGAAAAAGTATCACCATAGTCTAAACCAAAAATTTGGGTATAACCCTTAGCCACAAGACAAGCTTTGAGACGATCAATAGTACCATCAGGACCAACTTTGATAGCAAAAATCCACCTGCAACCAACAACAGATTTCCTAGATGGTAAAGGAACAAGTTCCCAAGTTCCAGTATTCTGAAGCGCATTCATTTCATCAAGCATGGCCTGACGCCAACCAGGATGAGCTAAGGCATCACCTACAGATTTTGGAATGGATACAGAAGAAATAAACGAAAGGCAGGTATAAAAGGGTTGAGATAGTCTATAGTAACTCAAAGCAGTATAATGTGGAGAGGGATTACGAGTAGAACGTATACCTTTACGGATAGCAATAGGAAGATCAGGTTCAACAGTCAGAGGTTCAACTATAGGAGCCGGAGGGGGATGAGGTGTTGGCACCAGAATAGAGTCTGCTGATGGACGATGAGACGGTTGACGACGACTATACACCTGAAGAGTTGGCGGCGGTGGTGAATTGTTAGGTGCACTAGGCACAACAAGAGGAATATTAACTTGATTAGATGAAGAAATTGAAGGAGAAAGACAAGACTTAAAGTAAAGGGAAGATTCACTGAAGGTGACATCTGCTGAAATAAAGTAACGGTTTAAAGACGGTGAGAAACATTTATATCCTTTTTGTGATCTAGTGAACCCTAAAAAGACACATTTGGGTGACTTAGGAGATAATTTATCAAGACCAGGACTAAAATTATGAACAAAACATGTGGACCCAAAAACTTTGGGAGGTAAAGAGTGGAGAGGGTCATGTGGAAATAAAATAGAATGAGGAATTTTGTTATCTAAAACTGAAGATGGCATGCGATTAATGAGATAACATGCACTAAGAACAGCATCACCCCAAAAACGCTGAGGAACATCACCATGGATTAAAATAGTACGAGTTGTTTCAACAAGATGTCTATTCTTGCGCTCAGCTACCCCATTTTGTTGAGGTGTATAAGCACATGAAGTTTGATGAAGAATACCATGAGAAGCCATAAAATTTTTAAAAGAATGAGAAAGATACTCACGTCCATTATCACTGCGCAAAATTCGGATGGAAATTCCAAATTGATTTTTAATTTCATTGTAAAATATTTGAAATATAGAAAACAACTCAGAACGGTTTTTCATTAAAAATACCCAAGTACATCTTGAATAATCATCAATAAAAGTAACAAAATACTGAAATCCTAAATTAGACTTAATACGACTTGGTCCCAAATGTCAGAGTGAACTAAGGCAAAAGGAGATGAAGCACATTGTGAGACACTACGAGGAAAAGAACTACGAATGTGTTTCCCTAACTGACACGACTCACACGATAAAGTAGACACATTAGACAAACTTGGAACAAGTTGTTGCATCTTGGCAAGACTAGGATGACCCAACCGAGCATGAATGAGAGATGCCATATTACGAAGTGGACTTTAAGCCTAACTCAACCCCATAAAACCGGATTATAGGGTTGAGGTTTGCACCCACTTATATACAATGAAAGGCTCTAATCTCTAGTCGATGTGGGATCTCCAACACACCCCCCCTCACGTCGAGACTGCCAACTCGTGCGTGGGACTATATATTATGGGTGGTCCGATAGCGGGTGGCCTGATAAGCCCAACAAATACTCGTTAGGATAGGCTCGAAATGGTTCTGATACCATGTTAAAGGAAAAAAAAGAATAGGATAAATCCCTTGTGTATATTGAACACATAGGGTTATGTTTATATAGGAAAAAGAAACATATGGGCTAAGTCCATTACATAAATATGAGATATCTAACAATATCTCATAATATCAAATAATATCTAATTATATCTAATTATATCTAATAATATCTAATAATATCTAACAAATTTTATATTTACTTACGAACAAAATAGCATGAGTTACAACTATAGGTGGTGTCTCAACTACATTTGAACTAACTCGGCCAAAATAGATAGAAAAGCATATGTAATTGTTGAAATTATAACTGCTAAAATACTACTTTTGGGTTATTATTTAAGTTATTCTCAACAATACGAATTAACTAAGATTCAGTAATCATAGCACCCTCCCCACCACAGGAGATAAACTCAACTACCATTAATCGAATTTCTCTGCTATTTTCGTATGGAGTATCTCAAATTCACCATTGATTTTCCAATCATATTTTGTAAACAATAAAACATAGGCCAAAGTGCTTGCGAGCACGTGTTGAAATAATGGAGAAATCTAGACAATAAAAAGGAAAGAAGAAGAGAACTTACATACTGATTGATCCCAAATTTAATGAATGTAGAGTAATTGATCTGACAGTAAATATTAACAAACAAAAAACACCTCTGTCTCTCCTTAACAATATTAGATCAATTAAATGCACAATCATAGTTTCCAACTTTTATGACACATACCACTATGTCTCCATTAGGTAAAGCACAGCACTTCACAGAATTTCTCGCCACTCCACCAGAAACATTTGAATCAAAATTTCCCCTATCAATAACAGCACAAATAGAAGACAGTGTGGACCCTTCACATGTGTTTGTTGATCCGTTTTCGTTATTTGCATTAGAAGTGTCTGGAAAATTTTCTGTAGAGCTTCTTTTAGACCAAAGTGGGTCATCTGACTCGGAAATCCTCACAAAGAAGTGAGAATTTTCAAACTTTTGCAACAACAATGAGGTTTGTTTTTTGAGAACCTCTTCTTGAAGAAGGGAGTCACCATCAGAAACATCATCCAGCTGCTCTTTACCACTGGTACTCAGTTCCCCTTCTCCAGACACTGTATTATTTCTGTTTTCAGTGTTTCCATTTTCTTTCTTGGGGTTGTGACCTGTGCCGGTCTCACTTATCGCTGCATCAATTTTGAACGATGATGTTTCCTGCTTACATGCAGACAAGCATGCCAATATATGAACTTGTTCACCTGAATTACAGGTATAAATTAGGTCTGCTAAACTTTTTTGTGAAAGCCAGCTGACCAAATTACACATGCCAAAACTGTGATTAAAATATAAAGAATGAAACAATCTATTACCAGGGAAAAGAAAGGAACGATCAAGAGAGCATAGAGACAGTATATCTGGTGCACAATTCCAGTTTTCAGGAAGTTCCTCTACAAAATGAAATCGAGAATTGGGTGTATCGTATCATACATGCAGAGTAGTCTGGTCCATAAAATCACATACAAGAGGAAGGACATCAAAGAAAATACTCTGTTTAATTCTACAGTTGAACTGAATGCTAACAAAAACCTTGATATGATTTTGATTTTAGTCATGTGCTAAGCATATAATAAACAAAATTTACAAATTGATTCTAGACCTAGAAGAGAAGAGACAGTTGACCTACTCCTACTTCCCTAATGGTTTAAAGATACATTCAACAGCTGCCCTTTTGCCCCATCTAGGTATCAATTCAGTACCCCCATTAACCAAGTACTGGCAGCTCACAGGCTTATATTTAAAATGATGGGGATTCCTCCCACATAAATATTTACAAAGGGTATGTTGGGGAGTTGTGTTTTGAAGGAGAGGGTAAATATTTTAATTTTATATCGAACTATTTATATAAGGTTAATAAACATTAAGTTTACATTGATTTATCTTTTTATTTTCATTTTAAAAATTATCAAATTAGAGACCTAATCAGAGATAAACAAATTTGTCCTCTTTCCCTTCTCCTCCAAAACTCTCAACTTCCGAACATACCCTAAAATTGAAAGTGAAAGCTGGCGGAATCATTTTTAAAAGTGCTTGCAAAAGAACAACCCGTTCCTCCCATTTTTCTCCAACAATCACGAGGGGAGTCTTCCTTCACACTCGATAATTAAGTGTGATAGATAATATGTTGCTTACATTTCTCAGATGAAATAAAAAAAAATTGTCATCTTGAGCAAACATTAAAATGTAAATAAATGACTCAGGACAAATATGAATGAACCATATTGCCATCAAATTCTGTATCCATGTCCAAGATTCAGTAACCAAATGAAAGCATTAACAGTATAGAAAACAAACAGGAA
This sequence comes from Phaseolus vulgaris, assembly GCF_000499845.2. NCBI lineage: Eukaryota > Viridiplantae > Streptophyta > Magnoliopsida > Fabales > Fabaceae > Phaseolus > Phaseolus vulgaris. The sequence continues at coordinate 8,870,149 of NC_023758.2, read as the reverse complement.
AATGATAGGTGAAGCGAAGATATACTGCATGGGATGGAAATCCATCCTTCTTCGTTGTCAACATCGGAGTGCTTATTAAAGACGCCATAATCCAACTTGGCATCATAGCGTGCATAAGGATCATTAGGCACACGAGTCTCCATAGAAGATCCAGCAGATGCAGACCTTTGATGCGTATCAGCACGAGGCTCCGGAACAGGAATAGGAATAGGTGGATTACGCTCTCCATACACGCCAGTAGTAGACCGCATCAAAAAATTCATTGCGCCACTAATAAAATAAAATAAAAAACACTATCCTGCAAATTCACACGATTCAATTTCAGCGAATAGCGATGAAATCTACTATCATTACCGAACAGCAAACCGCGAAAAGGATTTTACTGGAACTGAGTGAGCGAAATGAGAGTGAAAATGCGAAAGCGGAATCGGAACAAACGAGTATGCGAACATGAAATGGAGAATTGATTCGATTTGGATGGTTACCTGACGAAGGATGAAGCGTTGGTGCGAAGAGAATGGGAGAGGGAAGTGGCGGAAGATCCGAAGCTGTAGTCGCGATCAGTGAGAACGTTCGTATGCATGCACGCCAAATTTTGGCAAATTATTCTCTTAGCTATTTTCATGTGGCATCAACTTTTTCTTCTTCAGGTGCCTTCAACTTCCATTCAATATTTCTCTCATTTTTTATTTATTTTGTAAATGATATAATTCCCTCCCTCTTTGATGAATTTAAAATATTATAAAATAAAGTATATATTATTCTATTCTTTGCTCCATTCACGAAACAAATTTCAAATTCATTAATAGATATAAATTAAGTTTATATTATCTTAAATTTAACGAAATTTCAACAAAATTTCACTTATATTTCCAAAGTATACAAAATGAAAATGAAAGTAACGACCTACAATGCACCAAAAGAAATATGCTATAACCAAAATTTCATTAAATTTAAGGTTATATTTCATCTCTATGTATTAACTAAACATTAAAAATATTTTTCTAAGTTATCCAACAATTAAAGATTTAGTATAAATTATTAATATTTAATTAACTTTATTTCGTTTAATCTATACATCAATATAAATATAAATTACCAGAATAAATGTACTGCATGAATTAAACATACATATTTATTCTGAAGCATCAATTAAGTTGAATAAGTTCAACTAAAATAATTTAAACAATTTAAAAAAATTATGTTTTGGGTCAAAACTATGATTTAAAAAAAAAATTATCTTATAAGTTAGTTTTAGGGATTAATATGTAATTTATATTCTATATTTTTCCTACAATTTGTAAATTTCTTATAATTAGTCCTTATAATTTTTAAACATTTAAAGGACTAAAATTATTTAGTCCATAAAATTTAAAATAATTTAAAATATTTATGGACTAAAATAATTCAATTTTTATTTTTTAAACAATTTAAAATATTTATTCGCACATATTAAAATAACTTAAAATCATATCATTTTAAATAATTTTAAATTTGAAAAATAAATAAAATAATTTACTCTTAATTATAACAAAATTTCCAAAATCTTAATGTTAATAAACAACGTTCAACATCAATTCAATATAAACGTTCATGCATTTTTTTGACTGAATTTTCCAAAATCAACCATGAATTCATTGTTAAAAGAAAAAAGGAGATATAGAATAACGTATGATTCAACACTTGTAAAGAGAGACACTCTAATGTGCTCTAAATCACAAAAATAGAAGGAATGATAGTTGAAGCATTAGAGGACCACCAACACAAGCCTTTATCACTAGAGAAAAGAGAAATAATATGACAACTTTGTTTGCACCACAACTACAACAAAAAAGATGAATCAAGGTTATCTTAAAAGACATTTTATGACAGTTTCCCTAAGCTTAACATAGAGAGTCTTCTTCCTTTTATGATGGTTAGAAAGAGACTTTCTACTTCAAGCCTAAGACAACCTATGTATAAAAGTTCATCTTATTTTATAAAAAATGTCACCACATATTTATGTTAGTTTTATGGTCAATCAACATATATAATGAATGACATAAATTGTTTTTTTCTTTTAGATATAATATCCTAAAATATGTATTCTAATTTGTTAGACCGTCTATAACATTCATAATTTGATTCACAAATACCAATGAATATTTTGACATAACATATTAAACCTTTATGAGAATGTGTGCTACAAGTTAAGTGCAGTATAAAAAAAACAACTTAAAGGCTACCACAAAGTATAAAAAAAACAACTTAAAGGCTACCACAAAGTCCTGATCAACTCTGACACTACAATAAAGTAATAAGATACAACCAACAACAATCATTTTCTTAATATCTATAAATAAAAACGCATTTATCAAACAAACTAACAAATGAGCCTATGTAAAATACTCACATCAAAATTCTTGCACGTTGTGTGATCGTCTTTAAGTATTGAAATATCATTAAACCATCTTATAGATGAAATAATCGGTATGCACCATATTTGCAAATCCTTCTCTTTTTTGAAGTTATCTCACCCATTGAGAATTTAGAATTCATATCCTTCGGTAGATAATTTTCTTTGTATTCAAACATCTTTCTCTTCTCGTTGTAGAAAAAAGTGGTTCTTTGACAGTACTCGTGAAAACTAGAGGTGACTTAATGAAAAATAATACTAATTCACCTTATTTCAATTGGAAATAAAGAAAATAACTAGGAGTGATTTTATGTATTCGTGGAAGCTCAAAATGAAATTAAAAATATTTATTTAATCTTCTTATTATAGTGGAACTCTTTAAGATTTTCATAAATTATAAATAAACATATCTATATTTGAGTGAACTAGTATAAAATACATCTTTATTACTAAAATGTTGTGTTTCAACATATAAATGATCTCTTTAGAACATCTATTTATAGTTATCTTTCAAAAGAATATGCAACAAAGTTTTAAAGTTCTATTTCATCATCGTTTAAGAAATAACTTATGATTTCACTTTATTTAGGTGTAGAACAATATAACAATATCAAGAAAGGTTATTTCAAAAGATGTTTCTAACCCAAGTTTGAGTTGACGTAATATAAATAATTTACATTTCTAACTATGTTTTTACCTTTACTTTATTATCATATAAGAGTCCAATTTTAACTAGATAAGATAAAGGTATTTTATCCTCTTATTTTCAACCACCATTGGTGATTTCTTGATAACAATTTTAAGGTGAATAGTATTCATGAAATTGTTTGTTAAGACGAACAAACTTATTTCATGATTTATTTTCTTGTGTGGGTTGAGAGAACTAATAAGTTTGAGTGATTGTGTTCATTTTTTCCCTATCCACACATTATATTATGTTCTTTTATTTCTTTTGAATTTTTTGATCTCGTACTTAACCATTTTGTAAGAAGGTATAATGTAATGATTTCACTATCTTTACTATAAATAATATAAACAACATAATAAAAACACACACACGCATATATGTGTGTAAAAATGTCATCACACGTTGGATTACAAAATATTGAGAATTATGTTTTTTACAATATATAAATATATATATATATAGCATTCATATTACAAAAAATTCTCAAAATGTGCTCCTACAAATCATCACAAATGGTCAATACCTAAACTATTAGGTTCTCTGATATCAAACATTATCATAACAAGGTAAGCCGACATCTATTAGGAAAAAAACCTAAAATAGAATAATTGTAAAGAAACACACTTGAATTTAATAAATTCTCATACACATTCATTACCTACCAAAGACACCAAATAATTTAACAACAAGTATAAAACTCAATGACTTATAAAAAACCATATTAAATACTAACATATTTCATGTTCTATATGTAATATTATAAGCTTATATCACCCATATGAAAATCAATAAATTATCATATCACAAGTCAATTCATATGATAACAAAACTAAGAAAAGGTAGTTTGTTACACATCCATCAAATTTATGACCAATGTTAGATTTCTCCTCTAATAACTACCAACATAATAATATCATCTCACTCTCAAATGCCAAACAAACATTAATCACATTTTATAAAAATAAACTAACATAATAATTTATCAATATTCTACAAAGTTACATTTGTAACATAAGATCAAGGTTAAACAATAAGTTTGAAGTTATATAAAAAAAAAATTTAAAAAATAAAATTAATTTAAATAAAGAGAGAGAAAACTCTCTTTTTAAGACTAAGTTGAATAGTGAGAATAATTTAAAATTAAAGAAATTTCACTAAGTGAAAATATTTCGTTGAGTAAAAATAATCATTTTTGGTTACTAAAATTCACCAAAATTAATCAATTCTTTTAGGTGGATTTTTTCTTTGCAAAAATAATTCGTGTTGAACGAATTATGCAAATATGAGCAATCCAAAACTTAGAATTTGAAAAAGATTAATAAGTTTCCATTACTCCACTCCATTTCATATTCTAATACATTCAAATCATGCATGTGACATTGCCTTATATTTGACTAAAACAAAATAAAACTTGCACCTAAAATCACATTCTTTGTCCACGTACGAAATCTATCATATTAGAATGTAGAACTGAAGTGTTGATTTAACTAAGTTTAGGCTAATCAAGATCCACTCTAAGGTGAAGGTTTGAATATACACTTAAATAAAAATATAAGAATGTGAAAATCAAAAAAGTACTCCAACCATTATTGTTTCTAATATATTATATCATTCTCGATTTTTAGGTAGTAATTGTTGCAGATCTCACATCGACTAGAGATTAGAGTCTTTCATTGTATATAAGTGGGTGCAAACCTTAACCCTATGAGCCGATTTTATGGGGTTGAGTTAGGCTTAAAGTCCACTTTGTAATATGGTATCAGAGCCATTTTGAACCTATCCTAGCGAGTATTTGTTGGGCCTATCGTGCCACCCGCTATCGGGCCGCTATCGGATCACCCATAATATATAGTCCCACGCACGAGTTGGCAGTCGGCGTGAGGGGGGTGTGTTGGAGATCTCACATCGACTAGAGATTAGAGCCTTTCATTGTATAAAGTGGGTGCAAACCTCAATCCTATGAGTCGGTTTTATGAGGTTGAGTTAGGCTTAAAGTCCACTTTGTAATAGTAATCGTCAATAAAAGTAAAAATACATTCAAGGACTAAAATTAAGCTCTAGCTCATAGATATTAACACAACTTTCTCTAGATCTCACCATTTATAAGATCAATCATTACACTAAAATACACAATTTCTACTCAAGAATCCATATTTAGCTTTAACACTTCAAATTGCTAATAGAAGTTATCAAGACTTTCCACTTTATTACTATAACTGAAACTTGAATGTAGAACAAAGTTATCTTACTTTCCTTGAACTTTCCTTATGTTTTAAGGAAAGCAAGATTTCAAGAAAAAGATGGGCTAAAACACTAAAAGGTTTTCATGATCACTTCAAAAATCCATACCCCTAGTGACAAAATTTCCAAAATAAGTTCAAGCTCATAAAACCTTATTTCCCAAAGAAAAACCCTAGCATGCAAGATTTCGAAGAGGGGAGAATAGAAATTTAAGAGAAGTGTTAGGAGAAGAAACTCATCCAAAGTCATAATAAAAAAAATAACATTGTTCTCGCTGGTTGACCTCGGTTGGACTAGATGGAGAGTTCAGCTTCTGGTCTGTCTTCTCTTGGTGCATTAGAACAATGCTTCGTTGGGATAGAAGGGACTCTACCGGTTGATCACACTCTGACGATCAAGTCAGTGAGAGCATACAAAATAAGTATTCAGTTTTAGTCTAAGTATTCAGAAACAACGTACCTTTCCCGGGGGTCTCAAGCCCCTTTTATAGATATCTCTTTAACATATTCTACTAGTGAGAATATAATCTCAACAGAGAGCATATATCATAACAGAAAAATCACCTATTCACGCACGCTCACCTCTTATCTTCGGGTGCTAACTACTGGAAAATATTTTGTTTACATGTGCACAATTATTCTTAGGTGCTAACAACATTATTCTCAACATCTTTTATTTATACTTAACTAACATATGTATTATAACCAAAATAAAATATTTCTTTTATCTTTAATTATTTTTCCCGAGCTGACCATTAGTATTTGTGTCAAGCTCATGACCCTTCTTTTGGGTGCAAAGCCAAGCTGACCACACCTAAATGTTTGGATCGAGATCCCGAGCACTCCTGTCCAGTACAAATACTTTACAATATCCCTTAGCTAGCTTAATTTCACAAACAAAGAAAAAAGAGAAAAAAAGAATAGAGATAAATTTAAGAATGAAGGTAGAAAAAGAATGTATGTTATGCTTTTGAAAAAGAAAAAGGTCTTCTTAATTCTTTTGGACACACCCTAAGCTCGTCCTCTCTCCATCTTTTTTTAAAATTTTATAACACTACAAAAAAATCATTAAATAAAAATTATTTTTAAAGACCAAAATAATTAGTTATTATATTAACTAAATGAGAGACCATTTTATAAACTAAAAAATTATTGTTATCTAAAGTAGTTTCTATTATTAATAAAAAATTATATAGTAGTTTCTAAATTGATATCTAATCAATAAGTACCAAGATTTTTGCTACTAACTACTTTATATTCTAAATTAGTCTTTGTGAGTCTTTTAAAGACTAATTTAGAATCTAAAATATTAGTAGCTAAAACCTTGATAACTAATTTAAATACCAATTTAAAAATAATTTTATAAATTTTATTAATAATATAAATCACTTTAAATATCAATTTTTTTTTAGTCTCTAAAATAGTATCTAATTTAGTCAATATAATAATTAATTATTTTTTATTTCAAAATTTGATAAATATTTAATGATTTTAATTAGATTCGGTGAAATAACTCACCATGTAAGTCCATTTACTTTATACACCACTCACATAAAACATATACACTACATTAAGCATACAATTAATTAAATATATATATAATATCTTTAATTATATTTTTTAAATTTATCACAAAAACTTATATTTAAACATAACAAAAATATGGTCTGATATGATAAAAGTTATGCAGTTAGAATGTTAATTATAAATCACATATATATATATATATATATATAAATTAAAAGCACGATTTCTTTTGGAATTTTTATGTATTGTCCTTAATTTGTTATGATTAAATCTTTCAAATCTAAGGAGAAACGTGTGTACACTTTATTTAATTATGTGTTTAGATTTTGAAATCATATTTGAGAGCTTCAAATAAATTTTGAAACTGATTTTAGTCCTTAAATTATAAAATTAAGAGACTAAAATAATATATATTTTTTCAATTCTGAGAACTTAAAATATTTTCTTAAAATTTAAAATACCAAACAATATCCAAATTTGAGTAGAAAAAAATATAATTAAATATAAAAATAATAAGAAATACAAACAAAACTCACCTAATAATGGGGCGTTACAAAAGTACATGCAAGATTATTACGCCAAGAAAGAAAAGGAATATTGCACTCACAAAAAATCATTCGGTGTATTCTTAGACTATAAAATAAAAGTAAGACATAAAAAGTTATTGGCACAACTTATAAAATTAATGAAATAACAAATGTACTATTTCAAAACACAGTAATTACATTTAGGGTAGAGAGTGATCTAAAAGGCACGTGGCGATGGACAATTCGCTGTGCTTCGAAGCTCGAAATTTCCTTCCCATTTTGGCAAGAGCCACTGCTAGTAATTTCAGACATAACCTTTCACTCTATTTATCTTTATAACATAAAGGACAAAACTTACCTCTCATTCTATATATTTATTTATTTCATAATGTATAGCTATACTAAAAAAATTTCTATTTTAACTGTTTTTTTCCACAAATTTCTTTCTATTTTATTTTTATTTAATATATTTTATTAGTAGAATGAAATATATTTTTTATTTTATTGTTTAAAAAATATTTTTTTTTAATTTAATATTAATGTACAGTTTTATAGACAAACTAATTCCTTATTCTTTCCTTAATTATTTATTTTAAGGCAACAACAAGAAAAAATACACGTTTCTACATCAAATCTCACATATCAAATAAAATAACTTTCATTTTCAATCAATCCTTTCACTCCATTTCAAGCATGAACATCATCACACTTTCCGATCTTAAAACTACCAATGGAATAAGAGAAAAATCTTGAAGAAGAATAGAGACTAAAATCGGAGAAGAAGAAAAAAGAGGTTGTTTAATCAATTCATCATTTTTTTACATGTTATTTTTTGTTTTTCATTTTCGACTCATCCAAAATTATTTTTATATATATATTAAATTTTTATTAACGTAAAAATGAGTAAAAAAAAGAAAATGTGGATACACTTGTTTCTGCTAGTAATAATAATAATAATTACTTATACTATCAATACTTATATTTAATAAAATTATTTATTACTATTATAAATTACTAGCGGGAACACAGACACTGACGTGCCTGTGTATCCGCATTTTTTTATTTTTGTTTCTTTAGTATTTTTTTATTTTTTAAAAATAATTTAAAATGAGAAGTTAAAGAGTATACAATTAAATAGTAGTGTGTATCCGCATTTTTTATTTATCTTTCTTTAGTATTTTTTTATTCTTCAAAAACAATTTCTCTTAGTAACATTAAAATGAGAAGTTAAAGAGTAGGTTAATAAAATAGTAGAGAGCGGTAATTAAAAGTTGCATATGGCAAAGAGAATGAATGAATTTATTTATTTACATGAAAGTGAAAAGGAAAGATAAAAGAAAGTGAGAAGTATGGTAAAAAAATGATGTGTTAGGTGTAATGGGGAGAGAAAGTGGGGAGTAGGTACCTATATATGAGAGAGGAAGTGGGAAGTAGGATACGTGAGTTATGTGTAGTGGAAAATCATAAAATCCGTTTCTTAAGTCAATTTTAAAATTCTACAATTTTAATAAAAGAGAATATCAGTTTAAATAAAAAAAGTAACCTAACAAATCTCCACTCTCCGCTAAGGTGGTCCACAAAATATTACAAATATCTTTAATTTTTTATTTAATAGAGAAGAAGATCTTTAAAACAGAAAAGCAACTAATCAATCTCTCCACTCTCCCCACTCTCTAGTTAAATAATAACAAATAAAATAAATTTTAAAATTATTTTATTAATTTTTGAAATTATAAAATGTCCAAATAACCAAAATAAATTAATACAATAAATTATTAAGTAAGGAAAAAATAGAAAAAAAAAATTAAGAGCAGTTAAGAGGGGAATAAGAAATGACATAATAACCATAATACAATAATAAAATTAAATATTAATATAAAGATAAAATAGGAAAAAAAATTAAGAAGAGTTAAGAGGGGAATCCCCTTTATATATAGGTATAGATTTTAAATAAATGTTAATACTGATATATTTTTTTTTCATTTATAAATCAAATAAGTGAAAAAATATTATTCTATATTCACTGATGTATTTCAAGTTATATAAATAAATAAGGTATGAGGGCATCTTAATATCTTTATTTTCTAGTATTTTAATTATTTATACAAAATAATTAAGTATATTTTAGTAAAAAAAAACTCCTTCCTTATTTACTATTTTTCTTGATATTAGTAATTAAACTTTAAATTACTGATAAAATAAACTAGAGAAAGTACTAAAAACTAATAACTTTTGTACTATAAAAATATTATATAGTGACAATATTGTTATATAATACTCCCTACAAACACAAAGTTGAGGTGGAAAATTTGAGAAAGTACTTTTATACTATTTAATAATATTATTTTTAAATACTCTTCGCTTTTTTATATGTTATTTCATAGCACTCATTCTCGGTAATAAGTATTAATAAAAGACACTTTAGGAAAATAAATTATTTTTTAGAATGTGATTAGTGGATTGTATTAATTAAATTTTAATTCAGAATTTTAATTATTCTTTTATATCTGGGGTGGGATGAATAGTAAACAAAATTATTATCAACAATTTATCTTATTGTATTAAATATGAATACATTAGAGCATTAAAATAAAAATATTAGATGTATATCCAAATTTATAAATCAAGTTGAAATTATGATTGATTTATAATATTTTTAAAATTTAATTTATCTAAAAAATAAACACTCTTAATTTGTATAATGTATCAATAATATCGTCTTTTAAGTTTATATTAACATATAATAAGAATGAAAAGATATAGAGCATCATCGTCGTAAGTTAATTTGTATATATATAATAAAAAAAATAATACTAACCCTTTCATTTTATAACTAAAATAACGAAAAAAATAACAAGAAAATATCTTTATCATAATCAATATACATAATCAATTATATATATATATATATATTAAATCATTATTGTAACATAATTGATTATGATACATAATATTATTATTATTATATGTTATATAATATAATTACTATATTATAATTATTTTATATTATATAATGTAATATATTTGTAATATTTTTTTTATCCTCTCACTTGTATGTAATTTTTTTTTCTTTTTAATTTTTTTTTCTATTCTTTCTTTATCTTCATCTTTTCAAACCTTTTTTTTTTAAATGTGATTACACCCTACAACAATAAGGAGATTTTGGATATCATTTGATTGAACAAGATTAGCATTAGAGTTTATAGATGTTTCACATTTTTTCACTTGGCCAAGTTGTACTTGAGAATGTAAACTCTATGTAAAGAAAACTATTTAGTTAAGCTTTAATTAGTAATATCAAAACAAAGTATTTTTTTTGTTAAGATTTTTACATGATGACCTTTCTTTGAGTTGCATGTTGGGTCTAAATGTTTGGGGGTTGCATGTAAGAGTAAAGTTCTTTAGTGGGAAATTGAATAACACTAGTTGTGTTTGCATATGATGTTTTCCGGTAATATGAGGAATCTGAACAACACTAGTTACACTTGTGTATAGTATTTTGTAGTTGCATGTAGAACTAAATAACGTCCTTTGCATGTGCCCCTAAATTTCTTAATAGGTATGTAGAATTTTGAGCAACATTAAACTATTCATATGACATGTTAAGTCCAAAACCCTTGTTTTATTAGTAAAACTAGGATCTTTTCTTATCTCTCTAAATTTGAATCACCACTGAGTCTTAAAACATAGTACAATTAACTCTAATCTTTAGTGATTTTGAGATTGCGAGTATGTTTTGAAAATGTAAGGAAATAGTTACATTTAAGTGTTAAGGTGTTAATACTAAAGACTTCATCTAAATTGCTTAAGTGAGAATATAATATGATATCTCATTTCATCGAATATGGATGTACTCAAAAGAAGGTATTATTCGTGTCTCTCTATTTAGTGCTTCATTTGATACCTTCATTTAGTGAAACTATTTTCTTTCAAGTGAAAATAATGTTTGATGTCTTTATCTAAGTGATATTTACTTGGCTTGTCTGAATGTATTTGTTTTATATAAGTGTCTTTTATGTAGAAGTGTTTGATTGTGTGTATAAATGATTATTGCTTTAATTCAAGGAATGGTGATGTGTATGTATGCATGTGTATGAAATAACATATTTATGTATGAGGTGTGATTTTGAGGTCACAAATTTGGATGATATGTGAGTCATGACTTTTGTGGGCATTAAGCAAATATCTATGTTATAATTGAGATTTCCTAGTTTTTTTGATGGTCTAAGTCACGTAGACTAAGATATAATGATAAGAAACTGAATGAGGAATTATTGTATCGTCAAGTGTTGAAGTCTGAGGGAGTGAATAAAAATGCATGTTAAGGTTTAGATAAGGATATACTTTAAACTTACCTTGATCAATGTAATCAAGGTTACATACTTAAGGTGTTAAAATGGATCAAATGTTAAATCTCTGGTGGAAAATACTTAATATGGGTATTTGAAAGACATTTGTAGATATACATTGATGAATATCCTGGTTATGTGGATCCATGTATGTATGTGTATATGTGTATGATAAAAAGACTAAATGATTGTATGTGATTATGTAGTTCATTGTTAAATTGTATAAACTTAGAATGATGAGTTTCTTATAATTCATTTCAATAGCTCACCCTTATGTGTCATTCTTTATGTAGTAATCTGATATAAATATATTAGGTACATGAATAGACTCAGGTACAAATTCTAGAGTGGTGTCCAAAATAATGTAGTACTAGAATTCCTATGTTGTTCTCATATTCTTCTTTTAGAAACAAACTTTGTGTATGATTATTAATTTTAATATTGTATTAATAATAATGACTACATAAGTTTTATGTTAATATAAATTTATGATTTTTTTATATTACAATATTCTATTTTTTATTATAACAATTATATCTTCATAAATTTATAATTATTTTTATTTTTCATTTTTATTTTTAATTCAAATTACTGTACTCTTCACTTTTTTTTTTCATTTCAAATAAAGTATTAGTTGCGAAGAAGTTAAATATTTTACATAAGTTTCAAGTTTAAACTTTTTCTTATTGTAAAAGAATAGTGCACAAGTTGTAAAATTTACAACAAATTGAAGTTGAAATTAAATTTTAGTATTTATAAATAATAAAATTACAAATAAAATATTAAAACAATGAAACATTAAAGAAATAATAAATAAAAAGGTTACAATAAATATTAAATGTAGACATTTTCTATAAAATATAATATTTTTTTTTGTTAGAAACTTTTCTCTATTAATACTAATTAAAATATTAAATTTAATCTAAAATAAAAAATCCCTTTTTTCCAATATTAATATCATATTTTATCAAACTCGTCAAATTTTATTATTATTTTAAATTAATGATTAAAATTTTAAATTATTTTCTCACCCAAATTTGTTGTAATTTGTAACTATTTAAATAGAAAAAGTATTTTAAATATTGAAATAACAAAAGATAGGTATTTTATCCCGAATACCGTTTTAATTTATACAATACGAGGATATTTTCGGTTATTGTTGGCATACAATTTTGGTTTGCATACCTATTATTTTCTTATTTTGTGCATAGTTTAGTGATTTTTAATTTAATTATGAAATAAGAAGCTCAACATTTATAGATTTTTCGGGTTTTTAATTTTTATTTATTTTATTTTTATATTATTATTTGATTTTATTATTATAGATTTTGTGTTATTTTTTATTTTTTCTAAAATATATTAAAATACTTATTGGAAGCCGTTAGATTAAAGATAATTTTTTTTAATTTATCTTTTAAAATATATCTTAACTTTTTCAATTTTTTTGCGGTTTTTCAATTTAATTTTGAGATTTTATAATAGTTTTTACTGTCTTTGTTCTTTCTCACTTTGAAAAAATCCAATAAGATAACTCTCATATACTCTGTATATCTTTTATACATACATAAATCTATATATCTTTCATACGTACATATAGACATAAATCTATATTTAATTTAAATAAATATAAATATACATATTATAATAATAAAAATAAAAAATAAAAAATAGAAATGGATATTGGTAATAATGGCTGTAGTATTTAAGAAAAAAAGACATAAGATAAGAAACCAAAATGTACAAGAGAAATGACGCGGATTGGATAAGAATCAAGGCTCTCTCTTTATCAAAATTGAAACTTCCTATCTCCCTTTTTCAATTGCTTAAAACCATATCCATATCTTGAAAAGCTTACAAATAAAAAATCAAGTTTCTTACGCTAACGTGCTTTTTGAACATCCCAAGTGCCAAACGTATGGTTGCAGCTTTACTCCTTCGCTTCTCTGTCTTCTACATCTTCCTTCACTGCTCAATTTATTTATTGAGTTAGAAAAGTAAAAGAATATTTGAATTAATTATTATAAAAAAATAGAATTACGTGTGACTGCGGTTGCCGTTGCTCCCTGAGGTGCTTGGTGTTGTGGTAGGAGTGAGAGTCTGCGTTTGTCTTGTCCACCTATTTGTTAACACATAATTTCCCTCTCCTTTTCCATCCAATAATTTTTCCTCAAACAAACACCAGTTAATGGCTACCACAACTCTTTTCAGATATTATTATTCTTATTCTTCTTTTGCTTTCCTCACTGTTAAGTTAAGCTAATAATATCTTCACCCTTCTCTCAACCAAACGCTGTCGTTTTCATGTCTTCACAATCGGCACGCTGCTAGCACTAGCCGAAGAAGAAGCTCCAGCAGTGGTAGTTCACATGGGATTGGGAAAAACTGTAAGAAGAAGAGGAGTCATCGAAGGTTCTAGAACCACCGCCGATGTCGATGGACCTTTGTGCCGAAATCCACCGATCCTTCGACGACCGTTACACGCGCTACGCGCGCGACTCGCTCGACGAATTGCCTGACAGCTTCACCATCACCGACCCCCACATCCCGGGCCATCCTATCGTCTTCGCAAGCCCGGGCTTCCTCAAGCTCACGGGCTACGACCGTTGCGAGGTCCTGGGCCAGACCGCCGCCATCTTCCAGGGCCCGCGCACTTCCCGGAGGTCGGTCATGGAAATTCGCGAGGCCGTCCGAGAGGAGCGCAACGCGCAGGTATCTTTGCTCAACTACCGCAGGGACGGCACGCCGTTTTGGATGCTCTTCAGCGTCTGTCCCGTGTTCAGCGGCGACGGCGGCGCCGTCTTCCACTTCGTCGCTGTTCAGGTCCCGCTTCACAAAAAGGAGGGCTCCAGCGTCAGGGATTTCGGCTTCGGGTGCTGTCGGAAGGAAGTGTGCGCTGATTCGTTATCTGAGCTTGGTCGCGCGTGTTCCGTGGAGCAAGTGTTGGAACGTGATGTCATTGGTTGGTTTGTTTATTTGTTTTTGCATTTTGCCATTTTCCTTTTCAGTTGGGAGTATGCATGTGTGAGTGCTTCCTGTTAAATATTGCTTCACCAGCCATAAGAAATGTTGGTTGCACATTTAAAAATGATTTCAGGACAAAACATAGATATGTGTGCTTTCTGTTTGTGTTTTCTTAATTAGAAGTTTAGTTTGATCTTCTTAATCTATCTACAATTTTAAAGTATACTTTTATTATATCAATCGCTGATATGGAATGAAACTCTTGATTAGAAAGCAACACCCAAAGTACTCAAGCGATAACCTTTATTCTGAAAATCATGAATAATTTTTTGATGTTGTGCTTTTAGGCAAAATTCGAGTTTCAGCCCATTAATCGATATAATTTTTTTTACATAAAAAGTCATCGTAAATTGATTAAGTAAAACATTGAAGAACAAGATCAAAATCACACAGAGAACTGGATTTAAGTTTTGTGCTAATTTTAAATCTTTTTGCATCCTTTTCCTGTTAATCCTTGTACTTGCTGAATAAAAGAAGTTAAATGCATTTTATATTTGATTCAGAATTAATGCAGTGGCCTCATGTGGTCTCGCAGTAACTGTGCTAGTGGTTTGGGTTATACTGATTTATTAGCTTTTTGAGATGCAGAATTGGAGAGGGAAGAGCCGTGTCAGGCGAGTGATGAGGAGAAGCGAAGTGCTGTCACAGCCATGGACAGGATCTTCTCTGTGCTAACCCATTTCAGTGAGGCGACTGGCAGATTAGTGTGTAGGAAGAGGTGCAGCATTCCTGACGTGGGTCTTTTAAGCACATCCTTGATTATTTCTCTTGGTAGAATCAAACAAAGCTTTGTATTGTGAGTTATTGGAAATGTCTAATTTTGTTATTACTTTACCAAGAGCTTTATCCTTTTTACAGACCCTTAATTTGTTGTTTATATGGTTTTGAGTTTCCTTGCAGAACTAATCCGCATTTACCGGACATGCCTATTGTTTATGTTAGTGATGCCTTCTTGAAATTGACAGGTTCTAAAACTATTTCCTTGTATAAATTGAGTTTTGTTTTGATAAACTTTTCAATAAGTACTTAAGGAAAAAAAAAAAAGGCAAATGAATTGCACATTTTTTACAAGTTAAAATCATCTTATGGATTCCAACATTTTATAGAAGTTCTCTCATCCAACTATTTCCAACAACTGATGTGCATAAGTTGATTAAAGAAGCTTGATTCATTTATCTTTTATTTTCTTTTCCTATGGTGCTTTTTGAAAAATTTATCCACAATAATGAAAGCCTCATGCTCATTTACAGCCTAACGCTGGGATCTGATGTAAGAATATAAAACCAGTAGCTCAAATTTGCTTATGTTTTCAATTATCCCATTACCTGAATAGGTTATGGAAGAAATGAAGTTTTGGGTCGCAACTGTAGGTTTTTAGGTGGAACAGATACTGATACCTCTACTTTATATCTGGTAGTATGATTTTCTTGCCATAGTTTTTCAATGTTGTCTTCCTAATTTGGCAACTTGGAGGCATAGACTAATGGAATTGAACTTCGGGATTATGCCTTTTTCTTGTTATTTACAGATAAAGGAAAGCATTAAAGCTGAACAACCATGCACAGTACGTATTTTGAATTACAGGTTAATACTTCACTTTTTGCTTCTGCTGCCAAAGCTGTGAAGTTTATTTATTGAATATACTGAATTAAATTCTTTTCAAAATGAACAGGAAGGACAAAAGTTCATTTTGGAATTCTCTTCACATCTCACCCGTTCGTGATGCTTCTGGCAAGGTAATCTTGACAAACTATTTATTAGCTGAGCTATAAATCTTAAACGTCTGTTTTTCAATTTCTGTCAGTCATTTGTTTTCCTAAGTCTGATGGGAAACCTGAGAGAATTTTAACACAACCAAACATGAATATGGTCTTTATATTGGTAAATAGATGACAGCTACTGCTTTGTTGCTTTGACAGTACCATTCTTTTAAATGTTATAAGCAGTCAGGTCCTAGTGTGTAACTATATTTAAAGTTATGAATATTTTGTTGTTGTTTGTCAACCTATCTCGTGCATGATTATAAACTCTGAAATTTGTCATTCCTTGTGCATAAAAAGTGGTTTGTTGCTCTGGAAAAGTCATTTTCTGGTAGTTGGGCTGGGGAACCAGAGAGTTCATAGTTGATGTTGTGTGCTTGGGGTCATCTTACTAGTAACTAGTATTTCTGGTTAGGTTGTTAAGGAGGTAATGGTTCATATTGTGATAAAACTGGTCCTATTTTGTTTGCTTTTACCAGTTGTTACTCATCTAGCCCGCTCCGGAAAATTAAAAAAGAAATTCGAGAAATGAAGTCAGTAAACTGATTTGCAAAAAGTTACAATGTATTCAAAATTGCTTCATTGGAAATTGCAGGACTGTAATTACTGTGTAAATTTCGGTGATGTATCATCAGATAACTTGATAGATCTATCATTTATGGCTAAAGTGCTGTGGTGAAGAGTAGTAGCTGAAATTATAGATGATGGCTTAAAAAATATTCACAATTCTGACGTGGTTATTTAGGATAACTTTGATAGTCCATTGTAGTGTCTGGTTACAATTTTACTTGCAAACACTTAGTCTTTTGCTTACCTGTTTGATTGGTACCTGGATTTTTCCACATTCTCATTTTCTTTCTGTGGTTAAAATAATGAAAAATCCGGATTCTAGCCTTCTCTTGCCCAATCTACTTTACTTCCTCAGAAGATACTGACTAATCCAAGCTTTTGTAGTTTGAGTTACCAATTATCGTAAGTCAGTTGGGTGAATTTGTTTTCATGTGGATGCAAATAAGAATTCTATTCCTTATAGGTTTTTGCGGAGTTAAGTTAGTCACGGATCCACATCCATTAACTGCACTTTGGGAAGGACGTCATCCTTCACATATGGTGTATACATCATGTGATAGTCTTTCACATCTATGTGTCTTGAATTTGATTATTTTTTACCCAGTTTATTATACTTCCATACAAGCTAAACTGAAGCTACTAATTACACTGATCGTTGCTGAATCATGTGCTTGTTCAGGTTGCATACTTTGTGGGAGTTCAAATAGAAGACATTAATAAAAATGACGATCGCCAGTGTTTGAGTCCAGAGAAGAGGCAGCTTAGTGTGGTTGGTGTAGTCAAGGTTGCAGTGAGGAGTTTATCAATGACTGCGGGATCTTCGAAGTCGTAGCACAAGGATCATGTGAGTTCGTTCCATATAATATTAATCCATTGGGGATCAGTGATCGTTGAGGTGATAGAAAGCTAAAAATATTAATTGTGAAGAGAAAAAGAAAATCCATATTGTAAAGTCTATAAATAAAATGTATTATATTTTCGCGTACTGCGTTGAAAAGAACTTTATTTTCCGTATTTTAGCAATAAAATTTACTTGTATTAATTCCACCTTGTCCTTATATATAGTACTTTGTAGTCCCTTTGATATGTATGCAGTGACCTTTTCATAAAAGTGTGCGTGTGTATATATTCATACTTTGAGTAATTAAAAGAATCATACTTTGAGTAATTAAAAGAATGAATGCCTTCACATTCATACTAGGCATTTATTGCAATCAGTAGATTAAGACCTAATGCAGATAGTTTTTATAAACAGACTGTAAGATGAATTGCAATCCTTATATCAAAGTATTAGAACTTTAATAAGATGAAATTATGACGGTTTCTTCACAATATGAAAATACTGCCACCTCCATAAAGTAGCTTTCAGATTATGTAATTTAAACACGTATTTAAAAAAAAACTTCTAAATTATGTAATTTAGAAGCTAAAAAAAATTGAATTATATGTAATCTGAAAGTTAATTATAAATTTAAAAAAAGAAAATTGGATTACGTAATTTAAAATATTTTCTTCTAAAGTTAATTATGAATTTGAAAAAAGAAATGAAATCTGAAGTTAATTACGAATTTAAAAAAAGAAAATTGAATTACGTTATTCAAAATATTGTCTTTTGGATTATGAAAACTGAAAGTTAATTACGAATTTAAAAAAAAATTTGAATTACGTAATTTAAAATATTACAGAATTAAAGAATATGAATATGAAAATTTATGAAGTTGAGAGAAAAATATACGTAGCTGCAGGAATATATTTAACAATTAAGCATGTGTGATGTTTAATCTTAAAAATATGTGGTGGCACATTTTTCTTTTGTACCTTCAAGAAACTATTATATTATTTCCTGGAAAAATTACCAAAGGAAATTAATCACAATACGTTTTTTTGAAAAACTATTATTATTATTATTATTATTATTATTATTATTATTATTATTATTATTATTGCTAGTTACTATTATTATTTGTCAATATTAAAAACTTTGGTCAGAAGAAACCATTGAATCTTACTTCGAGTTTTTTAAATTAAGTTGTTTTTGTCCTTCAATTCAGCAAATACATTGATGTCGCTACTTGAAATTAAACTATTTTTTTTTCTGTCTTTTCTTAATGTATTTTTAATAAAATACTGTAATTATTAAATGAATAACTTAGGTTGTTACTGCTTTACATAGTTAGAAAGTTTACAGGAAGAGATTATTAAGTTATTAAGTAGGTAGCACATTAATCTGGTGGACCGTTATTATCTTACACTCGTCTGTCTAGTTGTGTGACGAGAAAAATAAAATAAATGAAGACTTTTGTTCATAAGAAAGAGAGAGTAAATTATTGTTGTTGAATAAAGTTTGTTTAGTCTTAGGATTGGATATCCTCTGTTTGAGTAACATAACTTGGTTTAATTGGAGGCATAAGAATATTAATCCTAAGCGATGAATTATATATGATGAAAAAAAGGAATAAACAAAAACTGAGTGTTGAAATAAGATTAACCAAAAATTAAATAGAATAGAAATATGGTCCAAGTGAAAACCTGAAAATGCTCCCTCTACATAACCACACGCATGAAGTAAGTATTTGAACAACCACTTTCCATCTAAACCATAATTTTGATTTGAAATTCCAAACCTCACTTCACCTGAACCCAAACCGCGGTGCTGGGAACTCCCGCGTGAACCACAAAAAGCATGTAGAAACCAGGCGGCGCAACAGCTTGTGAGGGGGGCCCACGCGCCACCACCCTGTACCCGGACGTCGCCACCTGCTGAACCGCCAACACCTGAAGCAGCAGCAACCTCTGGTTCATCGCGAACGAGTGCGTCGTAAACGACGGAGCCACCAGCGTCACGCCCAGCCCTCCCACACGGTAGTCCCAGAGCGAAATATTCACCGCAAACACCCTGCCATAGGATGCCGTATTGTTCACAGCTTCAACAGCAACTATCGAGGGCCGCAACGAGTCAAACTGGATCCCCAAATACTCAGGGTAATACGCATCCAAACTCAACTCCGTCGGGTACGGGTTGGCCCGAAAATCATATACCCTATGCGGGTTGCTCCCGCCCACTAAAACCCTTCCATCTGGCAGCAGCACAGCAGACGAGTGATACATCCTCGGAGTACTCGCCGGCGCCAGTAACTGAAACTTCGGAAACGGTCCAACCAAACCGGGTCTATACAAAACCGGATACAATACCGGGTTGGCTGCGTTCTCCCACCCCGCGGTCCCATTCATTGCACCGTTCACGATAATGACGTTCCCAGTGGGAAGCAAAATCATGTCAGGCATAACCCTCGGCGTGGGCATGGTTTCCATGACCCACACAGGGTTCGAATCCGTCACCCTCAACCTCCCGCACGTTCTGGAAGCTTCTAGAAAGATCTTCAATGTGTTGGCCAAGCTGAACGTGCCGGGGTAGGCGCCGCCGCATATCATAATTTCCGCGTCGGGCAAACGCGTTCCATTGAGACCCGTTAGGTTTAACGGGAGGAGGACGGAGGAGGCTGTGCTGGGGTAGTTTCTTTTTTCTTGGCCGGGGATGATGGGGAAGTTGCGGAGGACCTTGTTGGTGGTGTAGTCGAAGAGAATGGAGTTGCGGTTGGCGAAGATGAAGAGGTTTCCGTCTGGTAAGAGGTGCAAGAAGGGGTAAAGATTGTTCTCCTCTCCACGGTTGGAGTCGCGCGTGAGTTTCAAGAAGGGGAGGTAGTGGAACGACGAGGAGGGGACGTCGTTTTTGGGGACGAATTCGTAGGTGAAGGAGTTGCGGCCACCCACGATGATGATTTTCCCCGAGGGAAGGATTTGGTTGGAAGAGTACCAGCGGCTGTTCGAGAGGTTATGGTTGCGGATTTCGCGCCAGTCGCAGGTGTTGTGTTGGGGGCAGGGGGTGAAGGAGCGGAGGGTGGTGTAGCCGTCGTTGAAGCCGCCAGTCTGGAGGAGTGAGCCGTCGGGGACGAGGGCCCCGGAGGAGCACCAGGCATCGGTGCGGAGGGTGAGGGGGCGGAGGGTGTTGTGGGAGAGGTCGTAAAGGACGGAGTGGGCGGTGCAGTCGAGCTTGAGGGCGAGGTCCCGGGGGTTGAAGCGGCAGCGGTGGTGGGAGAGGGAGATGTTGGAGGGGCCGAAGTCGGTGCGGTCGAAGATTAGGACCTTGTTGTCGTACATGACTTGCATGTGCATGGCGGAGATGCCTATGCTGCGCTGCAGCTCCACCCAGTGCCCTCCCGTGGTGCTTCTACTCTCTTCAATGCTCATTACCACCTCAAACAACATGCTTTGAAGAAGAAAGAAAGATAGAAGCTTCTTGATCTTGAACGCCATGGTGCGTGCGTGAATGATACCGAAGAATTTATATTCTCTGTGTAGTGTACTTACTACTTTTGTTCTCACTTCTTCCTCTTCTCATGATAAAGACTACCGAAACACATGCAGCAAGGCCACACTCAGTTCTTTATCGTTTTGCTTTTTAACACAGTTTCTTACTAGTTATATTCATTAAATAAGTAATAAGTCTCATAATAAATTTTACTTCACATTAGAATGTTTACAAAATACATTATTACCATTTTTCTTGATGGTAACCTTTTGGCAAGTGTTAATCAAGTGATCACATTACTTTCGTGTTTTGAATATTAAAAAAATAACATCAGTTCCATCTCTCTTTTTATACACACGTGTGAAAGGACAATTTAAGTTTTAAGCGACATTCTTGTGTTGTCAATTTTGAGTGTTAACATACCAAGTATCTTGAGATAAGAACACTTAATTATATCTAACAGGTTTTGATATGGGGCGTGTGTAGGTTGGTCAGTCTTTGCAGTGAGTGTTAGTGAATGGGGCCATAATCCCTTTTGTGTTTTGCAGCATTTCAAACACTTTAATTGGAAAGATGGACGGTGGAGGCTGTGACCTGTGATGATATCAGACTAACTACATTCACTAGCATGGACCAGTTTTGTCTATTTTCAATACAAACTCACCTTACACAACAGGGAATGGCTCAATAATTATGAAGCACGATGTAAATTCATTTAAATTGGATCATACAAGTGGAAAATCACCATCCGCATTAATACAAGACGTGATGATTCAATGACTGTACACATTTTCTGTGCATGCAAGCAGTGACCTGCAAGGTGATATATGCTTCTCCAAATTTGTATTTCTCAGGAACCATGGCTAGCTGCTTCTACCATTAGCTTGGTTCATGAAAAGAGGAGATAATAATAACAATTTCTTTTGACATTGTTAAGTATATATATGATTTTTTGTTAAGACGTAGAGGAAACTGAATTAAGTTGATTTGGTCAATGTTACCTTACAGCAAATGAATTCAACTATTTCGATATATACAGTTTATAAGTTTATACTACAAACTAACTCCAATTATCTCCTAATTTCTGATTTACAAGGGGAGAAATTATTAAGTAGTTCTAAACCACCATAAACTCCACTAATCATTATATAACACTAGTTAAATGTCATTAACTGTTTTATTTTAATCTTAAAATCAATTAAAGATTAAGGAGAATTACATATTGAGTATTAGTTAAGAGTGTGCGTAAGACTGATAAACTATAATTAATAAGTTAGTTTGATAAATACAGAACATTTAGTAAAATATATCAAAATAGTTTATTTCAGGAGTTTTTAACTTCTAGTCTATAATTTATTTAATTTTTTCATTACTATTTTTAATATTTTTTTATTAATTTTAATTTATTTTTAATTATTATATATTTTAATTTTATAGAAATAATTAGTTATTGTATTATTTTTAGTATTTGTTTAATTATTTTTTATGTAGTTCAAATTAAAAGAACTATATAACATTACAAATTGAAGTAATAAATAATTACATGAAATATGAAAATTATACACAATCAATTTTTAAAAAAAAAATAAAAGAATTTATTTTTTTAAAAGTAAATAAAAGTTAAATATGCTTTAGCTAAAAATCACGTATCCATCACTTATTTAAATGAGATTATATATATTATGTGTTTTGGTTGCACATCTTCTCTCGGCTCTTAAGAAGCTTTGTTTTCAAACATAAGTGGATGTTTAAATTTGAGTTGAGAAAATTCAAAGTACTTTTGCTGATATGATAAAAACAATAAATTTGATATAAGAACCATTTTTGCTCTAACTGTTGACAAACGAAAGAGTTAGAATGATTACACATGAAGAAGCTATACCATTATTTTTGTTTCTTTTTCTGTGTTGTTTCTATTCTATATTAGCTAGCATATGTATATATATAGACAGATAGATATAGGATATCCCAATGTTATCTGAATTGGGGTAAATGCTCTGTGCACCTTGTTGAACACAGCTCCAGCATAAGACTGGCTTGTACAAAATTTGATCGATGAACTCTTGAACTCAAATGCTCATATGGACCTTATGGAAATTCCCATATGCTTCATTAATTAGCAGTACCTGTCCCTCTATATTTGTATCTAGTGGCCCAGTACAGGTAATGTAGGAAGTTCAAACCACTTAGCACACACATGAGCCAATAGAACTTATGTAGGTGATAGTGGTTCAAGTTGGCACCAGATAGCCATGGTTTCTGGGTGCCATTTCCAGTGACGCTGTTTACTATAGATACAATCACTGAACTTAGGTAATACCCCATTGCCAAAGAGGCCCATGAAAGAGATGTGGCCAATGATCTCATTCTTATTGGTGCTTCTGAGAAGAAATATTCCAACAACCCAGCCAAGGTGAAAAGATCAGCAGATCCAAGGAATAAGTACTGAAAAGCAATCCACAAGAATGTGATAGGTAGTGGTTTGGTTGGATCATCAAGTAGGCCTGAGTGAGTGGCTACCTTTTTCCTTTTCATTTCAACAAGAGCAGCCACTGCCATGGCAACTATAGAGAGTACTAATCCAAATCCTATCCTTTGGAGGTGAGTGATCCCCATTTCTGATTTGGTGGCTTTCCTGGTGTAGGGGATGATAATGTGGTCATAAATTGGTGCAAGGATCATGATGAACACAACTGGGAAAACTGGTAATGAAGATGGTGGCACCTTTAGGGAACCAAGCTTTGTGTTCATAGAAGCAGCTTGTTCAACAGAGAATGTTGACAACTGAGCTAGGCAACAGTTAAGAATGATGGTGCAAGCAAATATGGGTAGTACTTTCAACACTACCTTTACATCTTCTACTTGTTCTACAGTGCATTCTAGTGATGAATACCTTGGCTTGTTTGTAACTGCTTTGTTGAGAAATTTGAGGTGCCCTGTTGGGGTTTCAGTTGTTGTGTTTGCCTTTACAGTTTCTTGTTCTGATTCCATTCTATTTGAGTGTTGATTAGAAGGGCTAGAAGACATATTAACAACAGCACTGCTAGAGTTTTTGTATGTGCAGCTATTCAGTAAAGCAGCAAGAAAAACCTGCTCAAATCAAGCCAAAAAAACATACCATAATAAATTAGTCAGAGAGGACTATAGGACAATAATGGAAGGAAGTTATCTTAACAAGACTAAATCATGAGTACACTGTCAATGCAAAGAAATTTTACATATCATCTGATAAAAAACTGATAAGTTTGTCGAGTTTTTTTAATAATAACCTTAGAAGTTATATTCAGTTAACAGTGTACACACTTTTACATTGATAGTGTAAAGAAATTAAAATCATATAGTAAACTAAATAGTCAACTTAATTAGAGATTGGTGCAACGTTAGTTACCTTTAAAATTGTTGTAAGTGGACTTCCTGAAGGTATCTTGTTCTTGTAAGTAGCAGAACCGGAAAGGAAAACTGGGATAGATAGAAAAATGCTAATAGTAGAAATTGCAAAACCCCATTGCCACCCTTTGTTGTCTTCAATCCACACAACAAAAGTAACTGCAATAAGGGCACCACATGATAGGCAGAAGACAAAGTAGTTGAAGAAAGTTGATCTCTGCTTCCTCCCAGATGGGGTGGTTTCATCAAATTGTTCACCACCATGTGCTGGCAGTGACCCTTTGATCCCTCCAACCCCCAAAGCCACCAGATAGAGGCCAGCAAACAGCATTGCTGCTTTCCCACCATTAACTTCTTCACACCGACTGTCTCTGTCACACTTTGGTGGCTTTAATGAAGGATCACGAGCTTGGATGGTCAGAACAATCAGACCCTGCACAAATTCTACGCATTCTTTACCCATGCATGTTTTTGAAATATAAAAACCAGAACAAATATTAGCTCTAATTACACACTAAGCACTCATTTTCTTCAAATAATGCTAAAATGAATTTTGTTAGAATTAATTTTACACCATTAAAAAAGATTGAAAACTACGCCAAAATTAACTTCAATTATAAATTGCACCTTGCTGACTATTGATATGTATGTATATGCATAAATATCACATTGAAAGAAAATGATTCTTGACGTAGAAATAGGATTGGCTACATGACATTTCTGGGCTAGACAGGGGTTTTTATAGAGGCCCAAACTGGGTACAGAGCCTGCCAAGTCCAAGGTGTGTTCCAGCAGATGGGCTGAATGTGATTATGAACACAACCAAAAGCTGTAGCAAAATATCAAGCAATGGAGCCCACTACCAAATGTTAGACATGAATGCACATGGGAATTGTGGTGATGGAATTAGTGACACCTGCCCCTCTTTAATTTTTTTTCCTCTTTTCTTGCTGAGTGGAAGAAGGCAAACCAATAAAAAAATCAGAATTTCTCCAAATGCTTTTGGACTACACATCATCAAAAGTGTGCCTAGTGCCTACCATTCGTCGAATATTTGACCAACCAAAGAATGGTCTAATACTATGCAAAAAAGTGTCTCATGTGTCACATAAAACAAGTTCCATGCGTCCTTCCTGACCTCGGTTTTGGGACCGTGCACGGACAAGGACAAGGACGTGTTATGATCCACTACTATCATTTTCTTATCAAATATCACTGTGTTGTGTTGGCGTTTTGAGTAAGTTATGTGTGCACAATGGATCATCAAAACCACAGCCACACACGTGTGCTTCTCAAACTTGGTCTGCTACTACTATGATCCGCGAACTTGCCTTATATGTGCCTTTTAAACTTCTGGAACGTGGAGACTTTACAAAAGAAAAACATTCTAATAAAAACAAAGGCATTAGGACAAGATGCTCATCATGAAAATCTTTTGCACAAAGATTACAACTCACATCATAAACCAACGAAAAATTAACTTTATCTCTCATGTCATCAATTCTGCCTCTAGACCAAGACATATTTTAGGTAAAAACACTTTTGATTTAGGCTCAGAGTTCATGTTTCTGTGTGTGTGAGTGCATACTATATATATATATATTTTTTATTTTTTTTTCTAGGGAATTTTTTGACCAATTCGTGCCTGAGCTGGTGGGGCTTTTCACACGCCACAATATCTTAATAGCATTCATTATTCACTTGGTTATGAAGCAGTTTAGAAACAACAGCGTGAAGTGAAAATGATGTCTTAATTAATTTGAACTCCCTGCTGTTATTGTCCATTGTTCATGTATTTAAATGGCTAATTGTTCCTTATGCGTAGCAGAAAACATTATTATTAAAAAACTTAAAAAAATAATTAAGAGACGAGGATGAGGTGTAGAGATGATGATGAGACGTAATAGTTGGGGGCGAGATTTGAGGAGGCAAAACGACAAAAGTTGATGCACTAAACAAAGGGGTCCTAGGCATTTGAGCAAATTAAATACGTTGCATGAAAAATAATACGTGGGTCCTCTTATTTAATAAACATACTTTTCCAAAGAATCAAAATAGTATAAAAATTATTTATTTAATAGTTTTTAAAATAAAACACTCTTTAACCTTTATAATAAACTCTCTCTATATCATAAGTAACACCAAAATATCATATTTATAGAAAGACAAAATCTTCCCCACCAACATTATTTTATCTCCTCCACTCCAAAATCACACAGTCGTCGAACACTATCAGCCATATTATGTGCCCTTCCCATTTAAATGTTGTTGTTAGATGCTGACCACAAGATCAATTAATATATATATATATATATATATATATATATATCATGCTCATAAGTTACTTTTTTTTTTCCCTCCCCACCACTAAGATTGCAAGTTCAAGGTAATAAACATACATATATTTACAATATTTGTAGTGAATCTTTTAAACTAATAATTATTCTTGACTTGCTCTGTGTCTGAGTGGGCATTAATGAAATTCATATCATAAGGTTTTGATAGACCAAGTGGAAGAGGGAATGCAGGAAAAAAGAAAGAGAATCCAGGGTTGGATAAGTGTTTTTAACACCATTCATAGTTTTCAATTCTTCCATCTCAATTTAGTTTTGCACCATTTGATTCAACCCTACTTTACAAGTTGCAAACCTTTGCAACAACTCAATCTTATTCCTGCAGACACGTCACATTCTTAAATTAATATTCCCTTTTCTTTCAGCGACATAACATGGAAAAGGGAAAACAATAAGTGCAAAAGCAAGGATGAGTTTATGCAATAGGTTTGAGTTGTGTGAGTAGTGAGAGAGATAAACAGAAACAGAAAGACTTATATACAGAAAGCAAAAAGTGATATATCTGATGAGATAGAAGAAAAGTTGAGGAAAAGAGTGTAATAATGTGGCGGCTTACCAGGAACTCAATAACTGCACTTATCAGGTAGACACGATAAGTAGTGAACAAGGCATCGGATAAGAAACCACCAAGGAGAGCAAGAAGGAAAGCAGTTCCCATGAAATTGGTGACATTGTTAGCAGATTTTGAAGGTGACATGTGCATATACTGCTTCAGGTACAAAACCAAGTTGCTAGCATTCGCCAAAAACGCCAGATTCTCCAATATCTCAGCCACTGTCCAAACACACAACAACCTCGGAATCAGTAACATACCACTATCAACTGTCTCCTATATTAAACTTTTCTTATATAAATTATTAATATTTTTATGTTTATCTTATAAACTCCCTTTTTCTTTTTGTCTCTAACACAAGAAGAGGTTTGTGGCTGAAACCATGCCCCCAAGAAATAAACGTTCATGCATTCTGACAATACCAGACTACATCTCTTTCAAATTCTGAGTCAAGTAATCTTTTCATGATGAAAAAAGATGCTGATATTGTTGGTTGTAGGAAAAAAATGCCTATAAATGTATGTGTGTTCAAATGAAAAGTTTTTTTTTGAGTGAAAAAAGAAGATTTTGAGACAGACCCAGAACAAAGGAGGCTGCAAGCATGCCTCCATGGCGTGCTCTGAGGGCAGGTTTGTTGTTCCAGTCCACATAGCCTTGCCATGTGGTAACTTGGGGAGCTTCTAGTTCCTGCAAAATGAATGATTGAGTGTGTTATATTAATGTAACAGAAGTTGTGAGAGTGAAAAATGAGAGAAAGAGAGAGAAGTGAATATGGAAGTGACCATGGTGGTTTGTTAAATTTGGATCTGAGAGAGGGTTGGGGAAGAAGAGTGATGAGTGTGGGGGAGATTTATAGGGAAGGAGGGAAGAGTCCAAGTTGGGCATAATGGTCATCACACACCACACCTTTAACATTCAAATTCACTTTAATCCTGCTTTCACATTCATTTTTTTTATTCCTTGCTAAATCTACTTTATATTTTCTTATAATAATAATAATAATAATAATAATAATAATAATAATAATAATAATAATATAATAGTGAGTCGTGAACACGTTAATGCCTTATGTATTATATTTAAATGCGTATTTTACACTTAATTTATATATGAATTAACTTCTAAATAAATTAAAGTTACTAACGTGTTTATCAAAGTACATTTCAGCAATATTGTATTTACGTAAATGATTATTAATTATGTACATAACTTGGATTTATAATATAAGAATAAATTAGTACAATAATTTATTTTTTTTAATTATACAATTTAAAAATATTTTTAAAAACAAAAAATCAGGCATTACTAAATTAAAAATATAATTTTAATTTTATAATTTCTAAATTTTGAATTACATTTTTATCACTTTAAGTTCTAAATAAATTATTATTATTATTATTATTATTATTATTATTATTATTATTATTATTATTATTATTATTATTATTATTATTATTATTATTATTATTACTACTGTTTATCTATGACTGCTAATAAGTATTTGTAATAAGATACCATTATAAATTTTATATAAATTTTACAATTTCAGAGTTTTTGAATTATAATTTTACTATTATAAAAAAGTAATAAGTAAATTATTATTAATATTATTATTAGTTAACTCATTTTTTATGAATATTTGTAATGTGATAAAGTCATTTTACATCATGATCATGATCAATGCATCTTATTAAATACTTTAAATTAGTTTATACGTAAATGGAGAGGGTGATTAAAAAAATAAAAAAATTTAAAACATTTTTATTAAAAATATTATGTAACATTAATTTAATGTTAAAGCACTTGATTTTTAATAAAATATATTTATTCTACCAATTTATTATAAATCACTTCGATTCCTAAATAAAATAAAATTTCATCCTAATTTTATAATTACCACATTCAACCTAATTGAAGAAGTAAAACTCTTGCATTTCAAAATCCTAACCAACACCATGTTTGTATGAATATAGGTGCCAAAGTAATAATATTACATTTTACATCAATTTAAATCTCTAAATTTTAAAGAGCATAAATATATAATAAGTTAATTAATTTAAGTTGTGTAGACCAATAGTTCACATATAATATATTAAATCGGTAAGAATTGATACTAAACCATCCACAGATTTTGAGTACAATTACATATTATGTGGATCAATATCTATATATCAAATTTTAAGTTCATAAAAAAAAGATATTATACTTTAAACTTAGTGAAAGTGGTTGAAATATAAATTACTTGATAAATTAATAATCATTTCAAATTTTCAATTTGCAGATTCAAAGCCTTCCAATTATAGCATATATGATAGAGCACATATTATATCATGAAACTCAACCATTAAAATTAATTCATGTTATCAACATTTACTTTTTTAGGTTTGATAATACTTTAATAGAGTGTTTGGAAGGGAAATTTTAAGACGATAATTAGTTTTTTTTAGAGAATTTTAAATATTTTATAATAAAATATGTTGTTTAGGCAAGGAATTTAAAAAAATAAAAATGTTATAATTTATTAGAATAATTGATTTTTTTTAAATTATAAAATTTTAAATTCTATCTAAATTGTAAGAATTTAAAATTCTTGATATTTAAAGAAAATGTTTTCATGTTTTTGGTTTTCTGTTCAATGGTAGCTGGAATGTCATCAACTTCACTAGATCGAGATATTGTTGAAATGATTAATTTTTTGAATTAAATTTTTTATTAGTATTAATATGAGTTATTTTATGATTTAAGCTGTTGGAACTTTTATTATTTTTGTAGATATTATTATTTTTTGGCCTATTAGTTAGAGTTTATTAGAATAATTAGATTTTTTTTAACAAATGTCTATTTGCTAGTATTTTTTTTAATGTTGACTAGAAACATTCAGCCAATATAAATTAAATTTTTTTTTTTTTACAAATATCAATTAGGGAAATTTGTAAGTTGACATCGATAAAAAAAAGTCAACAAAAACTCAAATAGTCAATATGGTAAAAATAATATTGATCAATGTGAACTTAAACAGTTGTAGTCAAATTGAAAACAATTTCAGTTAATTAACGTGAATTGAGAAGAAGTTTTATTAAATGCAAATTTGTCTATAAACTTTGGCTTAAAAATAACATCAATCAAAATTAACTACAAAATATTATCAAAAATGATATTTTTATTTTTTAACAATTATTTAATATTTAAATAATTTTTTGAATTTAGTGGTAATAAAAATACTTTATTCAAAAAAGACCTTTGAAAAAAGAAATAATTTAAAATAAGATCAATTCAAATTCATTTATTTGAATTTTTTACTATTTGTGAAATTCTCTATTCTCTTACTATTTCTGAAATTTTGTATTCAAACAAAAACTTAAGGTTTTGTTTGGATTGAAAGATAAAATTGAGAGAATAAGAAAAGAAAGAAAGAAGGAAAAAAATTATTTGAATTGAAAGAAAAAAAGTAAAAGTGATAAATATCGGACGAAAAGTTTGTAAGTAATTTGATTAATATAATAAGATCATTAAAATTTATAAATTTAAAAAATTACGAGAGTGTCTTTATATTAAAAATAAATTATGAATAAATGTTAAGAAATATTTAAATATGTATAACTCGCTTCATGTTAAAGGTTTATTCCATTACAAACCATGTATCTACATTTTCGATTATGTAAATGCAGGTTAATATTCGTAATTTTATAAAATAATTTCATATAAAATATTTTTTAGAAATATAAATGAGAGTTAAAAGAAATTTTAAATTAAAACAAAAGAATCATTATAAAATCTTAATTAACAATTATATTTTAAAATAAAAGTTAAAATATTTTCAAATAATATCTAAATTCAATTTATTTGATTTTATTTATTATTTCAATAGTTTTTATTTATTTATTTATTTTATTATAATTATATATATATATTAATAAAATATAAACCATTAATGAAAAAATATAAACTATATTCAATTATATTAGAACGTGATTTATATGCATAATGTGTTACTATATTACATAATCAATTATCTACATAACGTAGTTGATTTTGTTAAACTTTCTTTCAATGTTTGGCATTAAAAAAACTTTTACATTTATACAGTTCATTATGTGTAAATTTTCTTCATCATTATTTTAATAGTTTTTATTTAACGCGTACAATGCTTTTATTTTTCTATTTTTTTTTATATTAAAGAAGACGTTAAATTTAGCTACATGTAAATCATTAATTAAGAAATCTCTTCTATATCAAACTTACTAAACACATGTGGAATGAAAAAGAAAAATACATAACTTGTATTTATGTACTCATAAATATCTTGAGTTAAACTTCAGCATACCAAGTCAAATTCATTCTTAATTTTTTTCCTAATAGCCTAATTAAATTACGAAGGATGTATTCTCCATCTCCATCACTATATAGTCAAAGAAAATGCAAGACATTCATCTATGCAAAGGAGATATTTTGGGATGTTTAGAAATTTCCCAAGTTTGAAATTTTTGAGTGGAAGATAAAAGCAAAGAAAGAAAGAATGAAATAAAGGACATCCATACTTTTTTAGATACTCAAAACGTGTGAAATTTGAAAAGTCACAATTTTCACATTATTTTGTTCTTAAAAATGTTTTTTTTACATAAATTAAATTTTAAAACGGAATCAATATAAAAAAAAACTAAAAATCAAATAAAAAATACGAAAACCAATTAAAACTTTTTTTTAATTTACCTTTCTTTAAATCAAACAATTTAATTTAAATTTTAGATTAAAGACATATAACTTTACATTATTGGCACTAATTGTCCACCTTTACCTTTCATGAAGATTTTTCTATTAAAGCTTTATTAGAAGTCCTAAGAAAATCCATTCTTATAATCTTTTCCCTGTTCACACACCCTCAAACTTTAAAGAAATTTCCTTTTCCCTTCTAAAAAAAGTCTAAAAGGAGATTAAATAAACAAATTACGCCTAGTGAGTTTTTCTTAGAAGTAAATATAAATGAGTTAAGTGGGTTAATTTATTTAAACATATTTTGTTCTTTAATTTATTTAATATATTTATAGAAATATTTTAATTGATTTTATTTGATTTTATTTATAACACTACAATGAGAGTGTTAATCTATTTTCCTAAACATTAATCACAAAAAATATATTATAAAAACAATAAATAAAAATATATTAAATAAACATTCACTACAAGAAAATCATTAAATTTAAATCAAATTTAGAGATAAAAAATAATTAGTCACTATATTGAATAAATTAAATACTATTTTAGACAAAAAAAAGTTATTGGTATAGTAATTTATATTATTAATAATTAGTTACAAAAGTTTTACTTACCAATTTAGATACAAATTTATTGGTAGTTAATTAGATATCAATTTAAAAACTATTTATTAATAATAAAAACTACTTTAAATACCAATAATTTTTTAGTCTTTAAAATAATATCTAATTTAGTTAATTTAGTGACTCATTATTTTTTTTGTCTCTAAAGTTGGTTTCTATTTAATGGTTTTTTTATAACGATCAAAATATTAACTTATTTAATTGAGTAAACAAATAAATTAAGTATCCAAATTATTCAAACACTATATATTTGAACAACCTTTTAATTTAAAAAAAAAAAACTAAAATGTCAACCTACATAATTAAAAATAATAAATAGTTATGATAATTTTTTTATAAAGAATTTTTGATATTAAGGTATGAGTCAATCCATCATCATACTTAGCTCGAACTCATTCAACTCATGAATTAAGTAAATTGAGTTTAATTTGACCCACATTTAAAAAACTTATATTTTTTCAACATAGCCTAACTTAACCCATATTTAACTTAGTTTGAGTTTGAATCCATTTTCACATTCCCATGTTTAGCCTATTTTTTAAAAAATAAAAAATTAATAATCTTTAAGGTTAGATTCTTTCGTTAATTAGGAACTTAATTTATACGACGTAATCTTTGAATATTTAATTTTCTTTTAAAATAATCATGTTTGAAATAGATTGTTCTTTATACCAAAATCAAAAAGTAGGAGTATCATATCCACACTGAAAATCTAAAGGATTTAAGGTTTAGGGTTTAGACTGCACATAATTTACTGCATTTTTTTTATCAGCAAGAAAAAATAAATAAATATGAAGCAGGGTAACTCGTTCCGATTCCCAAGCAAAAAGACCACTTCTCCAAGACAAATCCCACACCCAAACATTATTAATTCAAGTCTCGCAAAAAGAAATCTTAACATCTTTTGATACTGATAGTGAAAACAACCTTGGAAAAAGATTTTTCAAACTGTCAGAACCCACCCAATTATCTTTTCAGAAAAGTAACTCCTACTTATTACCCAACATTTATTTGAAACGATCTTCAAAGGATGATCCCCAAATTTCTTGTTTCTAGACCTCCTTCAGATCTTTCCACCAGAGTGAATTTGAGTTGAGTAATCGTTGATCTTTAAGAATCCTCCGCCCACCATATTTAGATTCTAGAATATCCTTCCAGAGCCCTCCCTTATTCTGACTTAGACGCGACTGTATTGTTTGAAAAAAAAAACAAAAAACTAAGATATGTAAAAAATAATGAATATGTGAAGTTAAAATGACTAAATAGTATCTTTAACTTTAATTAAGAAAAAAATTTAGCATGCTTTAAATTGAATTAATTACAAATATTAATAATTAGGGTGTTCAACACTCATACTATACTTTATGGAGGAGACTATGGATGTAATGAAAATTTTGAATTTATTTATTTATGTTTAAAAACTTGTTGAATAAGCAACAATCATATATGAGATTAATTACCAATATACTAAAGCAATAATAAAAAGTATTTAACAAATATTTAACGACATAAAAGAGATATTTTTAGTCTGTTTGATAATAAACTTCACAATTGCACATTGAAAAGACATTAAAATGTAATTTTAAAATTACTCCATTTCACTAAAATATCATTTATTTTTTTAATTGTA
Organism: Phaseolus vulgaris; assembly: GCF_000499845.2. Classification (NCBI taxonomy): domain Eukaryota; kingdom Viridiplantae; phylum Streptophyta; class Magnoliopsida; order Fabales; family Fabaceae; genus Phaseolus; species Phaseolus vulgaris. The sequence goes on along the minus strand of NC_023758.2, from coordinate 8,835,503 downwards.
ATCTAATACAGATTTTTTGAACGTTTTTATTCCTAAATTCGGCTTGTTATATATTATTATGATGTTTGAAAGAAAAACGATCCACCCTATTTCCACTAACATGTGTGGCAACATCACATAGGTAAACTATGGTTGTCCTACCCTAAAGGAAATTTATAGGTTGTTCAGTCACCATGAAGCTGTGCAACACATGTTTACGCATGCATCACATTCACACACATTGAGTCCCTATTGGTCCATAAGAAGATTTGGTGCATAGTTTTAATTGGTACGTAATATTTGTTTTTAGGCATGCAACTTAAGACAGAAACACGAAATGTAAGAACTTAGGTTGGAGAAGTTAGTGGAGTTTCCATTTATGGTTAAGGAATTCCATTTTTTTTTTGTTTTTTTGGAAGAGTTCATGCATAGATGAGTGAGTCAAATTTTCACCTTTTCAGGACATACCTAACCATCGCACACTCCTTAATGTACAGCTAGTGACAATAACTGGATCCCACAAAAGTCATTATTTTAATAAAAGGAAATTAACAATGTTTTTTTTTAACAGTTGATGAGGTTCAAAATTCCTTTGACCCTATCCCTAAATGTCAAATGTTTTGACTAATGAAGATATTACCCTCACTCAAACCAATCCATGACCTTTATTTTGTTTTTGGGGTAGAAAACATGCGATTCTCACTTTCATATGTTTCGTGTATTGGTACGTCATGAAAGCAGTTTGAATCTGTCATGGGAATTGATAAATTTAACAAAGGGTTGTTTTCCATACCAATATTTAATCAATTTTGTTAGAATTTTTTTCTACTTTATTTACTACTTTTGGGAGATAATGTTATTATTAGAAGATTATTAAATAAAAACTAATTTTAAAAATAAAAAAGTAATAAATTATTATATTGAATAAATTAGATAATATCTTAAAGATTAAGAATTTTTTATTATTATTAATAAATAGTTTCTAAATTGAGATACCGTTAATTGGGATACAATTTGTTCTCCTCTTGAGAATGGAGGTTTGAAGATTATTAACCTTCATGATGAAAATAATGTGTATCTTCTTAAGCTTGCTTGGAACTTTGCTTATAGCAACAAACCTTGGTCTTTTCTCCGGAAAGCTAGGATTCTTAAATCAAAATACGAGTTTAGAATGATTTATAGATCCTCAACTATTTGGTCTGGAATTAAACAGTTTTATTCTATTATACTTGATTATAGTTCTTAGACTCTTGGTACAAACACTTTTATTAATTTTTGGAATGATAAATGGTGTTCTACTACTTCTTTAGCAAATATTGCAGGGTTATCTGATGGTGCTAGCATTCTGGATACAGTCTGTCACCTTTGGACTGGTTGTGATTGGAATATTCCCTTATCTTTACAGCACATGCCCCATTTTTTTTAATCATATCATGGTTAGGGAGGAACAAGCTATTCCGAATTGGATTCTAGATGAGTCTGTTCCTTTCACTCTTAAATCGGCTAGGACTTTTTTCTTGGAACTAGGAGTTCCCTGTGGTTAGGTAAATTCATTTGGTCTTCATCTATTCCGCTTTCCAAAAATCTAGTACTCTGGAAAGTTTTTTCATGGGCGACTTCCTACATATCAACATATTCAAAATAAAGGTTTGCATATATGTTTTATGTGTACGCTTTGTGAAAAGCACGAAGAGTCTATTCAACATTTATTTTTTGAATGTTCTAATGTTTTGCATATTTGGAGTTTGGTTATGCATATTTTTCTTACTTCTCATTTCTCTAATAAGGATGATCTTCTTTCTTTTATTAAGAATGATGGTAGTCCTTTGGTTAAATTGATTAAGTTTGTTGTGATAACTTTTTCTATTTGGATGATATGGCGTATGAGGAATTATTCTATATTTTAGGATAAGATTGATGTTTCTAGGGCTATTTCGGCAATTAAAGCATCAATGAAGAATGATATGTTGGACTTCAATGTGATTAAGTTTTTTTGATATTAATACTCGTACTAGTAAAGTTCTTCATCCTCTTCCTATTAGATGGGAGTTCCCTTCACCAAGCTGGGTTGAAATTAATACTGATGGGGTTTTTAGGGGATATCTTGGTCTTGCTACTTGTGGAGGTATTTTCCGTGGGACTATGGGGGAGTTTATTAGTGCTTTCTCTGCTATGGTTGCTGAGTTTTATGGAGTTATACATGCTACGGAGGAAGCTCAAATGATGGGGCTTACTAATGTATGGCTTGAATGTGATTTTGCCTTGGTTTATGTCGCGTTTACTGCTAGGACTAATGTTTCGTGGATGCTTCACAATAGATGGAATACTTGTCTTAATTACTGTGGGAAAATCAGGTTTAGGGCTACTCATACTTTTTGTGAAGGGAATGCGTGTGATGATAAGTTGACTAATTTAAGATTTATTCATAGAGAATCATTTCATTGGTATAATAAGCTTCCATCTACTCTGTTCCATCTAGATACTATATTAAAATAAAAGAAAATAATAGTAGGATAAATCCCTTATGTATATTGAACACACAAGGTTATATTTATATAGAAAAAGAAACATATAGAAAATATGGGCTAAGCCCTTTACATAAATATAAATATCTATAATATCTAATAATATCTAACAATCTTCATGAGCAATTTTGGATTTATTGCTACAAAGTGTTATGTAATATCAGTATATCAACTTAGTTTATGCATGATTGTGGCTAGAGATGAAGTGAATCACTAGTGCAAAAATCCATACTTTACAAAAACAAATTACATTAGTTTAACTGTAACTATTGTTAACAAAAAAATTATGTCAATTTCATAAAGGACTGTATTACGTTTATTGCCTCTAGAACTGATGTAATAGAGTCATTTTTACATTGGTTCTCACTTCCATCGGTGTAATATATGTTGTTTTATATGTTCGTGCACCTTCATTTTGTACCTTCATATATGTTCTCCAAAGCTTTTCTCCTTCGAGTAATGTGAACCTCTGCGCGTCCAACACTGTCGTGCAGTGTCGTCCACCAAGCACTATCCAATATCAGCCACCAAGCACCATCAAACAATACAAAATGGAGGTTCAATTAGTGGGAGAGAAGTTTGGAACCTTCATTACATACACACCTAATTAAGACAATTTCAAAAAATAATCAGCTATATTTGTCTTATTTAGATTGATATACAATATTTTTTATGATGTATATATATTTATTTTATTTATATTGATATACAATATTTGTTATTGTGTTTTACAAAACCCTAAAAGGAGACAAAAGGCCCCAATTGCATCTGATTTTAGCCTTGAGTCCTAAATGTTAATACAATTAAGGAGTTTGTTAGGGAACATGATTTATTTCATGTGTCTTGTGTCATTCCTTGGATAGAACAATCTTTGGCGTCGAAAATGGTAATCTGCTCTTGTACATAAGCATGCTTGATATGTTTACAATTATCCAAGGTAATTAGATGTTGAACATTGCAATCATTCAACTATGTTTAGAATCTAAAGTAGTTAGTAGCTAAAACATTCGTAGCTACTCTTTGATACCAATTTAGAAAATATTTTATAAATTTTTATTAGTAATATAAACTACTTTAGATATAAATAATATTTTAGTTTATATAATAATATCTAACTTAGTCACTATAGTGACTAATTATTTCTTGTCTCTAAAATTAGTTGCTATGAAATGATTTTCTTGTAGTGAATGTTGATGTTTAAGTAAAATTTTGGATAATTTTATTCATTTGTTATGTTAGAATGGGTGGCTTCAAACAAGAGGGGGAGGGGTGAATTGTTTTTACAAGATTTTCACAAATACTGGAGTTAGATTGAAAACTCAATAAAATCAACTAATTGATTTATCCGTTGAACTAATTATAAAAAACACAACAGACATTTTATCAAAATATAAACCAATTGTTTTTTAGAATTCAACCAATTGAATTAAACACAGAACAATGTAAACAGTTTATATAATAGATATCAAAGTGTGAGAGAGATAATGTACATGAAATTTATATTGGTTCACTCTTAACCAAGAGCTACATCCAATCCTCATCACACTACTAAGAATTCACTAAAAACAATTACACAAGAACAACCAAGAGTGTTGATCTTGAACCCTACAAGAACACACAACACTCTTAACCACACACAAAATTTAGAAACCTTATCTAAATCTATTTACAACACAAAACAATGAAAAGAATAAAGTTTGAATACACCTGGATTTAATACAATGAAGCACAATAGAATTGCAAACCCATAAACCTTCTTCACATCACAACAATAATCTAAGATCCAAATTTAATCTCCAAGAATGATTTAAAACTTTAGCATCTCTCTATTTTAAAAGTATTGTGTTAAGTGATCAGGAAACATCTTTATATAAGGCAAGTAAGATTGTTAAACCAATTTGATCATTTAATGTAACTAGTTGTATCAATTAAAAATAGTTTGATTAACATAATAAAATTTTCTTAAAACATTTAATTGATTTATGAAAATAATTGACTATTTTCTTTAACAAAAGAAATCACTAGATTAAAAACCGGTACATTTATCAAAATATCTGGTCGATTTCACTTAACATAAAAGATAAAAAAGAAAACAAATTATTTTTAAATCCTTTAAAAACCTTAAGTGTTTTCAATCGGTTGATCAATAAATCAATTTGTTAAAATACTTACTATAGTCAACAAACTTGAATAAAAGTAGTTTCAACTAATTAATATATGAATAAACTAATTAAAAAATAAACACAAATTTGGAAAACAAAACATTTAAATGATATTTCTAATAAAGTTACTTGGATCAAAATGACATGCAAATTTACATAGAAAAATCTACCTAACAAAACACACACACATCAATAGGTCTTCAAGACAATTTTGGATTCATCAAAGCTTCTTGTTCAACATATTAGTCCAAAAAAAATTTATTTTATTTTTTCAAAATTTGGTATAACTGGTTGAATTTATTTATAGTTACAAGTGGACAAACACATAAAATTTTTCAATTAAAAAAAGTACAAGATATTAAAATAGTTATGACTAAAATCGATACAATGTTTTCTCACAATCTAATTTTGAGATGATTAGTGTTGAAAAAGAGCTTTGATGACTCCAAATCTCCATGGATTGCTTGAAGGCTAATGGTAGCTTAGTTGGATGTGTTATTGGGTAGTTTGAATCCAAAGTTGGTTTAATTCAAATCTTTTTGAAAAGAGTGTTTTATGAAGAAGCAGAAAAACAACTAGTTGTTTTATCGTTTCAATTGGTTGTTTCATATTTGAGGTTTTTTGAAACTGGTTTTGGAAGATTTGAATTTGGTTGACTATGCTGTCAAACCAATTCAATCGGTTGTTTCGACAAAACAACCGACTATTTTTTAACTACCTTAACAGAATTCTGTTAAGTGTGTTAAATCTGCTTTAAATGTTTTCAAAATGATTTGGCTTTCATAATAAATGTTTTCAATTGCTTATTGGAGTATAAATGTTCTGTTATACACTCCTAGCAATCAAGTTACAAGATCAGTTTTTGAAATAAAGTTTTCTCCAAGATTGCTTAAAGTTTTGGATATTTCTCTAAGAGTGTGAAGTAAGACTTGATGTGTACTTTGATTTGATTTGTACCAGGTGTGATCAATCCTATTTCCTTCTTCAATTGTATTTTTGTAAGGACTTGTATTCACAGAGTCAAGGGTGTTCTGATCTGTGGTGTGATTGTGGTGTGTCAAAGGAAGCGTGTGTTCTTGAGGGGATCAAGATCACTTATTTGGTGGTTGTGTGTTTGTAATATGTGATTAATTGTATTAGTGGATACCCAGTGGTTTCTGGAAACTGGATGTAGCTCTTGGGATGAGAGTGAACCAATATAAATCTTTTTGTGTGCTTATCTCTTTCCCTGATCTCTTTGATATTTGTTTTAAGTTGTTTATATTCACTGCTGATAAAAACAACCGGTTGAATCGCAAAAACAACCGATTGATTTTCTGGAAATCAACTTAATCAGTTTTGTTCTTTGGCTTCCTTGATTTCTTTCTCTGTGATTCATCATTGGATTTCATTATACCTTCAAAGTTTGCGAAAATCCTTTATAAACAATTCAACCCCCTCTTGTTTAAGGCCATAAATTCTAACAATTAGATGACATATTACATTGGTCCTATAAGGTAATAACACGTGACATATATTACAACAATTATACTAAAGAATCAATGTAATATCTCCCATGATAATCTCAAAATTAACTTGCACGAACACATTTTGTATCAATCTTAATCATAATGTTTATAACTTTTTTTTATCAATTTACGAATCAACGTAAATATTATCGCATTTATTACATTGATCACATTTATATTAAATTACACTTTTAAATAAACATTATACTTAATTGAAAAAATTGGATGTAGGGAGAGGTGCCTAAAATATTATTTATTAAGGATGAAATTTTAATTTATTTATATTATTTTGTATATGGATTGCTAAGTTGTGCAAGGGAAGGGGCACAATATGGTATGGTCAAATGAAGTTTTTTGTGTTAACATATAACACACAAAAGATGTAATATCAAAGAGAATCAATATTCTTTAGATGTCATGAGATTGTTGTTGGGCTTTTGAACCAAAATATAGGTATTTATGCCATTGTATTGGGGTGTTTGTATAAAGGACATTGATACATTGACACAGTTCCATCCACTTGACACATAAATTTTTTTTTATGATATAATATTTAATCCAAAAAACAGTTGTAAAATGATTGTTTTTTAATGTTAAAGTGTAAAAAAAACTTTATTCTTGTATAAAACATTTGGAACATTGAAGGTTGTGTTTACTATAAAGGTAAAATATTATTCTACCAATGATGCCCAACTTACTTAATTGCCACACATTTGTTGACAAGAAACTATGTTTCATATTTATGTAACACTATTGGTCGAATTTCTTATCATTATTAGGATTTTAGGATAATTATTTATTATTTATATTTTAATGGATAAATACACTATAACTATTGGAGATCCCACATCAATTAGAGATAAGAACATTTTATTGTATATAAGTGGGGTGCAAACCTCAACTTATAAACTGATTTTATAAGGTTGAATTAGACTTAAAAAATCTATTTCTTAATATGGTATCAGAGCCATTTAGACCTATCATAAAGATGACTTGTTGGCCTTATTAGGACACCCACTATCGGACCACCCATAATTTATAGTCTCATATCCGAGTTAGTAGCCTCAGAGTGAGAATGATGTGTTGGAGATCTTACATCGACTAAACATAAGGATATTTCATAGTATATAAGTAGAGTGAACAATATAATAATAACTTCTTACATTGATATAATTTATTAAAATTCATTATTAATAATAACTATTGACATAAATTTGTTTTTCATGTAAAAGGGTGAACACTTCTTCTCCATGTTAAGGACATATACAGACGTTTCTTTGCTAAAAATATTCACGAGCATGATAAGTGTCTTGTTAAGGATTGAGTCAAATATCATGTATCATTGCTTGGATTTATGTGTAAATTCTTCCAACTCAAGTTTTGGCTTTAATTGCTCGTGTATAGTATATATGCACATAGAGGTTGGATAGTGTTATGCCATTCTTCTTCGGTTAATTTTTGTTTTTATTATAAAGTATTCATGTTCAGGTTATCTACACTATCACGTGCATTTGATTAATTGATTTCCATCATTGCCATGACTGAGTTTTTTATAAAAATTAAAAAAGAAACTAAGAATTGGAAGAAAATTTCCTCATGAATGCTAAAAATACTATTTAATTTCAAATCAATATTATTTTGAATTACTCTAATCACTCTTAAATTATTGTTGATAAAATCATGCAATCTTTGTCTAAATGTCGATATTAAAAAAAATACTAAAAGTTTTATACGCACGTCTCACTATTAAAAGTAATTACGTTCCAAAAAGAAATTATGTATCGTATTTCAAATAATATACGTAATTCATTTTGAAGTTACTAATAAAATGGTATTTATATAAAATATGCTGAGGAAATTCAATACACATATATATTGTATGTTGAAGTTGTTTGGACTAGAAAATAATAATTCAACTTTTTAACATGTTTTAATTAGTGATAATAGTTTTAGATTATGTACTGGTATCGGACGAGTTAGTAACTTGGTTTTGGTGACCAACCGATCGTGTCAAGGGATACTTCAAGACATTAAATAAATGACAACAATGACAGTTACAAGAGTTTTTCGTGAGTTATAATCATATCCCGAATTATGCGGGAGAAATAAGCTAAATACTATTTAATTGAAAGATATTAAAGATATTCTTCATATATACCAACATATCTATATACCACTAAGATGAAGCCTTGAGAGATAGAACATTCCCTAAACTAGCTCAATTCTTCATCATCTTATGCTTCTTTTCATGTCTTTTCGCACCTTCATCATCATAATCACCATACTTGTGTTTTATCTTTGCCTTCTAGAAGTGCATCTTCAAACTTACTTAACCACTCGGTTAGGTTTGTGTCCAGTGGAATCTTTTTTGGGTTTCTCACCATAATTTATAATCTCAAACTCATAAACAAAAGAGTAACCCATAAAATGTGCAATTCTAAAATCAAGTCACATCATGTGATATTGGAGCATGATTTTAAATTGTGCTTATCTTTCTGAGTTGATTTCTGCCTTTAAATTTCATCACATTTGAATTCTTGCTTTTATCTTTAAGCACCTTTCAATTCCGTCTTTAAATTTTTTTCATTTACAATTTTTCCCTTTTATTCATTAAGCAATTTAAATTCTACTTTTGAATTATTTTGAGTCAATTTTTTTTACCTTACCTATTTTACTTGAGTCCTATGTTCTTAGTGTTCTAGGAGTCTTTAAATTCATTCTGCTTATTTTGCTTTTAATTGTGAAGAACTAAAAGTAACTAGAAATGGTTTAAGTGGTAGCTATTTAGTTCCAAACAAAGAATTCAAGTGAGCATATGAATTGAATCCCTTTCTCTTTGTGAAAATTCGAAAGTGAAGTAAAAATATGCATGTAAAAAATGTGGACATTTTAAATCCATAAAAAAAAAAATACAAAAACTATTTGAATGCAATTCACTTTTCAAGATTAAAATAGTAAGAGGATTCTTTTTATGTGACAAATTGTTTTCATATTTGTGAAATTTTATACTTCTTGCTTTTACAATTTCTAAGAAAATCAAAACTTTATAGTTAAAAGTTTAAGTAAGTTTCTTTGAGTTTTCATTCGTACTTTTCTTATTTGTCTTGTTAAAAGTTTTGTCATCCTCTAAATTCTAATTTGGTTTAGGTTTCTTTCTTTTATATTTTATTGATTTTCTTCAAATCTCGGTCGAGTAATCACACTCATAACTAGGAGAAGACGGCAACGGCTCGGACGCAAACTCATCAAGGTTCCCGACGAACTGAGAAGTCCCACACGGTTGATGATGATGAAGACTTAAAAGAACATACTTTCATCGACGATATCATGGAGGCACAACCCCCTTCCAAATGGAAGGGACTGAGCATCAAACTCTATGATGGTTCCACAGATCCAGATGAGCACCTGAACATTTACCAGATGCAGATGAATCTCTACACAACAAACAAGGCAGTGCGGAAAAAGGTTTTCCCCACTTCTTTGCAAGAGGGGGCACTCAATTGGTTTACCCAACTTCCACCAAATTTGGTGGACAGTTTTAAAACCCTGATGACAAAATTTAGCACTCAATACACAACGAGCCGACTGCATCATATGTCGTTGTTAGCTCTCTTCAACATCAGGCAAGAAAAGGGGGGAACCCTTGCATACGTTCATGGAGAGATTTAGTAGAGTCTCTCAAAGTATCAGAAACCTCATGCCAAAGATAGCCATGCATCACTTGGTCTCGGCACACCGACCCGGCTAGTTCACCGACAGTCTGATAAAGAGACTAGACAAAAATGTTGAAAAATTGTAGAATCGGGCCATTAAGTTCATGCAAATTGAGGAATTGCGTGAGTGTTCGAGCTGAAAACGGAGGAGATAAAGGAAATGAGAAAGATAGAGGAACTCAATCCACATCTGGTCGGTCTGACAGGTTCAGGGAAATCGAGGTCCTCAATTCCATACCTACACGCCATTGAATGCGGTAAGGGCTAAAATCATGGATGAAGCCATATAGACCGAACTACTCCGACCTTAAAACAATTATAAAGTCCGAGAAACGCAGATATGTCTAAATAGTATCGGTACCATCGCAACTTTGGACACACGACAGAGGGTTGTCAAACATTGAAGGAGAAGATAAAAGAGCTTATTCATGCTGGCCATTTGCGCAGGTTTGTCTAAACAAACAGCAGCTCATATCGGTCCCCACAAAGGGAGAGGTACCTCTTGGGAACGGAAAACGCAGTACATACAACATGGACGAGAAGGATCACATTGTTCTGAAGATAACCAATGTCGTACCAAGCATCAGAGAAGCAACGAAAGTCCTTTGCGTCGGGCTCAAACTCAGAGCGAGATTTCTCGTAGGAACGATCGTTCGATATGTAACGTCTGGGAGGTCATAAACACCATAGCTGGTAAGATCCCAATTGGAAGCATCGGTTGAAGGGCGGGACGATCACGTTAAAGTCCTTCTGTGGAAAGTAGAAGTCCCAAACATAGTGTGGGGCAAATAAACATTATCGCTTCGTAGGAGGAGGATGTTCTAGTTCCTCCCTTAAGAAGCACCTTCGGCCCATTCAATCGATCCAATTAATAACGACCAGGGACCGACCGAGGACTCCTCCAATAACTTTTACAGATGATGACTTTACCACCATCAATCCAGCTCAAGATAACCATATGGTCATCACCGTGGAGATTGACAAATTTTCCATCACCAAGGTCTTGGTGGATCAAGGCAACTCAGTTGAGTGACATTCTGTACTAGAAGACTTTTAAGAAAATGAGGATTCTAGAATCAGAAATCCAACCCTACGAAGACCAAATTGTTGGATTTTCTAGAGAATGAGTGGACATGCGACGATTCATTGATTTGTATACCATGTTCGGGGAAGGAAGATATCTGTGCAAAAGTATAAAAATTACACACCTTCTGGTAAATGCAAACACTTCTTACAATATATTGCTCGGTCGGTTGTCCATTAACCGTCTGAAAGCAATAATGTCCACTCTGCAGCTTGCAATGAAGTTTCCATTGGCAACAGGTGACATAGTTACCGTTCACGTCGATCAAAAGATGGCTTGTGAATGCTATGTCGCAAGCTTAAAAGTCGAACCAACGAGTCGTCTTTAAAAGGCATAACCATGCGGACAGTCAACGGGAAGAAGATGACGTTCATCAAGATCTAGGGAACCAACCAGGGATCGATCTTGAGAGAGAGATTCCCCAAAAAGAAAACATATGGTTGCCTTCGTCGACCTCGACCCTTGGTTGGACGAAGCTCGCATTGAATCGGGTGAGGATCTTCACTCGCTACCCCTACGAGATGAAGAACTTGCAATACACATGGGGATTTCCTTGAAACTGGATGACAACAAACTGATAAGCCAAACATTAATTGATAATGTTGACTTGTTTGCTTCGACAACTTCAGATATGCTCAGAGTGAGTTCGGACATCATCACACATCATCTCTCTGTCTATAAATAAGTCAAACCTATCGCCCAGAAAAAACGAAAGATGTGCGAAGAGAAGCATGTTGCCGCACAACAAGAGGGCGATAAATTAGTAAAAGCTAGCTTATCAAGAAAGCACACTACACCACCTGGTTGGCCGATGTGGTCATGGTAAAAAAGTCAAATGGCAAGTGGAGAATGTGTACTGACTACATCGACCTCAACAAAGCTTGTCCGAAGGATTCTTACCCTCTACTGAGCATCGACCGCCTCGTTGATGGAGCGACCAACCACAACATTTTAAGTTTTTTGGATGCATACTCAAATATAATCAAATCCGGATGTACCCAAGAGATAAGGAAAAGACGGCGTTCATGACCGATTGTGACAATTTATACTATGAAATCATGTTGTTCAACCTAAAAAATACAGGTGTCACCTATCAAAGGCTGGTGAACTACATCTTCAAAGGGATGCTTGGTCGAAATGTCGAGGTTTATGTGGACGAAATTGTAGTCAAATCCGACTCATGCAAACAACACATCCAAGACCTGAAGGATGTTTTTCAAGCCCTTCGAGACCACGACATGGGGCTTAACCCCGACAAGTGCGCGTTCGGGGTAGAAGGAGGGAAGTTTTTCGGTTTTAAGCTCACTCACTGAGACATAGAAGCAAACCCAGAAAAGTGTAGGGTAATTGGTGAGATGCCTAGCCTTGAGAATGTCAAAGAAATTCAAAGACTGATCGGGCGGCTAACAACCCTCTTCAGATCGTGCCGAGACTGGCATAGAAAATCAAGCCCATTGTACAATTGTTACATAAGGCGGCTAAGTTCCAGTGGATGGACGAATGCGAGGGGATTTTTCTTCAACTAAAAGCTTTCATGGCATCCCCCTTGGTTATTCAAAAGTCGAACACTACAGAGGCCATAATCATTTTTCTCGTCGTCTCAGAAGACGCATTTAGTGTAGCACTGGTACAAGAGGTGGAAAAGGAAAATCGACAATTTTACTTCATTAGCCAGGTACTTCATGACGCTGAGGTACGTTTCCAGATGATCGAAAAGGTAGCATTGGCCTTAGTGATAACAACATAGAGGATGTGCATGTATTTTCAGAATTATCGCATAATATTCAATATCGAATATCCAATAATGAAGATACCAGTGAAGTCGGATTTGGCCGGCCGGATTATTGGATGGATCGTTGAACTATCCGAATTTCAGATTCAGTATCAGCCTAGGGGGCAATTAAATCTCAGGCCTTGGCCGATTTTGCAGTCGAGGTCAACCCTCATCCAACCAAGGATGAGGACTCCTAGTGGATCTTGCATGCTGATGGGTCTTCTAATAGTAGATCATGCGATGCAGGGTAGTGCTCGAAGGACCAAGTGATATCCTCATCGAGCAAGCCTTAAAATTTGATTTTAAAACATCAAATAATCAGCCCGAATATGAAGCTATTGTAGTTGGTCTCGATCTAGCACTGGGTATGGAGGCTAAAAAACTTGTTTGCAGAAGGTGACTCTCAGCTCATTGTCGGGCAACTTAGAAGAGAATTTGAAGTGAAAGAATCTTTGCTCCAAAGGTAGTACCATTTCGTTTAGAATTTGGTAGCCAAATTCACTGATGTAAGGATTGAGCACATCCGTCAGGAACATAATACCAAGACCGATATGCTTTCACGGTTAGCAACCGTTAAAAAGAAAGGGCTACATAGGTCGATCATCTATATCAACCTCAAGAATCCCAGCATTGGCTTAGATGAATGCATGACAACTGAAGTCCAACCAAACTGAATGACACATATGAAACAGGTTTTAGACAATGGGAACTGCGGAACACAGTCAAGGAAGACAATGAGATAGCAAGTCGCTCGATTTCTCCTCATTGACCAAGATCTCTATCATCGAGGATACACTAGGCCACTGCTAAAGTGCATCTCTCCCGAACAAGCTGACTATGTCATGCGAGAGATACACGAGGGAGTATGTGGCGCTCACTCGGGGGCAAGAACGATGACCGCTAAGGTACTAAGGGAAGGTTATTACTGGCTGACCGTGCAGGGCGACTGCACAAAGTTTGTTAGAAAATGTGTAAAATGCCAGGAATACGACACCCTGTCTCACCAAAAGTCTGAGAATCCTCACTATAATCTTTATCCATGGCCATTTGTGAAATGGGGAATGAACATCATCAGATCCTTCACCCCAAGTAAGGGACAATGTAAATTCCTACTGGTTGGAAAAGATTACTTCACCAAGTGGATAGAGGCTGAACCTTTGACAACAATCACAACATAGAATGTTCAAAGTTTCATGTGGAAAAATATTGAGTGTCGCTTCAGGATACCCCACGTCATCATCACTGACAACGACCAACAATTCACCAACCGAGTACTTGCTGAATTTTATGAGAAGCTCGATATCAAACATATACGAGTACCTTTTCCACACAGAGTACTTACTTGATCGTTGGAGTACCTTTTTCAAGTCAACTCTGATTGAGTACCATCATTTGAGAAATGAGACTTAAAGGAAGGAGTTAGAAGATCACCGACATGTCAACAATTGTACAATTCGTTCCAAGTACTATCTAGGCCCTCTTTTCCTATACATATATAGGAATATATAGGAATGAAATTAAAGTATATAGGAATGAAATTAAAGTGAGAGTTGAGTATAAATTACTTTTAGGTATGGATAAAAACGCATATGTTTTGTATGTGAAAATAAGATCATTATTAATGCTAAAACTTTGGGAAAATGTTTTGTTCACACTCTTCCAAAAAAAAATAACATTCACTTTGACAAACCACTTCAATATAATATAATATACAAACTACTTTAATATAACATTTACTTGTCACTTCTAACTATTGAAGCATTCTTCTATTTAATTTATTTTTTAATAATATAATAATATATATTAAAATTTAAATTAAAAAAAATAAAAATTATTAAAATATTATTTTTTAGGAATGTGATGTGTGTGTTTTTTATTTGATGGGTGTGAATGTACCATCATCCAAAACTTCTTATCACCAAAACTTGTTTATATATATATGCACCTCTAAAATTTGAATTCGATATCAATATTAAATTAGAACAATTCTTTATTAGTTGATGTACATGTTTAATGATAAGAAATAAAAATGTATTAAAAATTGAATAAATAGAAACTAAAGTTTGAACAAAATGCTACACTGTTGAGTTCAGTGTATATAAACAGTTATTTTTTTTCCTTTGTAGAGTTTATACACGCAAACCCTATTGACCATTTGTGAGAGTGAAACAATGACCTGGTTTTGTTCCATGCTAGATGCTTTACCAAATTTTAACCAATAGATGCTTAGTTTTTGTTGGTTCATTTTCACATGACAATACGGAAACAAAAATGAGATATGAATTAATGTTCAGTATTTATGAGTTTTTTTATTTGTTATCCGTCTTTGTCATTTCTACTTGATTTATAATACTTTCAAGCTATACTTAATTTTTTAACTCTTATTGAAGTGTGAGTTAAATTTTACTACATACTCTTATCACAACGGGATATATTTATTTTTCATTTATCTCAACATACTATTCTTAATTCTAATTACTATTGATTTATTACTATAATAAAAGATACTTCGTATTTTTTAATAAGTTATCAAGATAAATCAAACTCAGATACCATTATTATAATATAATTTCACTTTTAAGATTTTTTTTAATGAGATAAGATTGATTGGCCTATAAAAAATATATAAGAATAATTATTACCAATAAACACTACAAAAAATTATTAAATAAAAAATTAATTTTAAAAACCAAAATAATTAATCACTATATTATCTAATTTAAATAATATTTTAGAAATTAAAAAAGTATTTGTATTTTAAGTGATTTTTATTATTAATAAAAATTTATAAAATGACTTCTAAATTGGTATCTAAATTAACTACCAAAGTTTTAGCTACTAATATTTTAGATTATAAATTAATCTCTAAAAGACTAATAGAGACTAATTTATAATATAAAATAGTAATTAGCTAAAATCCTAGTACTAATGGTTAGATATCAATTTAGAAACTATTTTATAAATTTTTATTAATTATAAAAACTATTTTAGGTACCAATAATTGTTTTAATTTATAAAATGGTCTTAATTATTTTGGTTTTTAAAATTAAATTTTATTTAATAATTTTCTTATAGTGGAGGTAGTAGGTATATATTTCAATGAACTAGTAGGTATATATATGATTACATGCATTCTCAAGTGCAATTTTTTAGTTAATTCAAAGATTTGTTTTAAGTATGTGGGTGAACCAATGAGAAATTCCACATATATTGACGAAATATGCATATTAAAGTGTTTACTATTGATATAATATACTTAATAGTGGAGAACAAAATCTTACCTAGCTAGAATGTTACATGTACCAGAATTGAAAAAATGTTATTTTATAGAGAAGTGCGATATTCTAAGCCTACCTTACATCTTTTGACAAAACCAGGTAAGCAAATCAAAGCATGCCACATTGTGGACAAATTCAAATACAAGCAAATAAAGTCATTAATAATAATCTCCACCATAATAGAGACAAGATAGAGAACTTGGAAGAAAAAGCTTTTTTTTTTTTCTAAACCTACAAAAGATGAAGAAGATATGTAGGTATTACATTTGTTAAGTTTGTTTGTGGCTAATAACTGGTTACCAATTGCATATGCCGTCACGTCATGAGTTGTGGAAGGTATAAACATTAAACAACCCTTACTTTGTTTGTTTCAATAAGTTGGAAAACAAGAAAAAAAAATATATAATATGAAATATTGAGGAATAAAAATTAATAAACATTAAAAGTAAGAAATTTTACACGTCTTAAATATATAAAGAGATTTATGCTAAAAGTTTATGCCTATAATATTCTTTAAATTATATGATAAATATTTTCTTAATATTTATATTAGATAATCCATATTAATAATATAATTGGTTATATTATTAGTATTTATGTTTTATATTATAATGAAATAAATAGTTAAAAATATGAAAAAGATAAATAATAAATAAATTTTATTATCTACTAAGTTTGTTTTTTTTTAATTAAAAAAATTTTAGCTATCATTTTTCTTTCTCTTTTTTTCAACTTTTTTACTTTACATCGTCTAATAGAAATTAACGTTGAACATATTTACCGAATAATATCATAACATTTAAAAGGAATTATAATATAGTTTTAATTTTTAAAGTTAAATAAAAAACATGTAATTATTCATTATTTGTAACTTGTTTATTTAAAACATATGACAATGCAGGGAGCTTAAGGTTCACACGAATGTAACTTTAGAAATATTTATATAAAATTATATTTATTTTCATCCTTTGTTTTAGAGAGTAATGTCTATAGCTACCAACTCTCTAAGTAATTTTTGAAGTTAATTTTGAAATAATTTGATCTCTTTTTATATATTAACGCCTAAATCACAAATCTCTTAATGTAACATTTCATTTTATTTATTTTTTTCGTAGTTATTCGTGGTCTACAAGTAAGCATAAGCAAACGTCCATAAAAATTCTGTAATTGTTTTAGATAAAGATTTAGAGGTTAATTATGATGCATTAGAAAAAAACGTTAATTTAGTTTTCATATTGATTTTCAATAAACTTTATCAAAACATTATAGGAGATATTTTAACTCATATTCACCAATAAGAAAGCAAACATTAGTTTAATAACTTTTGAATATTAGAATACCTTATTTAAAAAAAAAAGCATACCCACAACTATAAAGCAAAACTAAGATTAAAATTTCACTATAATAAGATCCAAAAATATGAATAATATTATGATTTTTTTTATCATGCATTCTCCATGAAAGATAGCATTGGTGTCTTTTCTCTGATTGGTGTTCAACCCTTTGGTATGTCTTTACTCGCTTTAGTTTGATGATGGAGTTCATTTTTGTCAGGATTAATATTTTTAATATTTGTTTGGAAGGTGTAAGGTGGTCAAGTCATTTACGTTTTTTTGTATAAGAGTTGAATCATCATTGAAGTGTTTCATACGTATATAATCTTTATTGCTGGAAAAAAAATGAAAGATAACATTGGTTGAAATTTAAACCAAATATAAACAACAGACAAACACTACTATGAAATAACCAATTCTAGAGATAAAAAATAATTAGTTTCTATATTGACTAAATTAGTTTTTATTAATGATAAATATTTTTTTAAATTGGTATCTAATTAGTTATTAAAATTATAACTACCAATTACTTAAATTATAAAGCTGGTAGGTAAAAACTTGGTAGCTAATTATATATCAATTTAGATTAATGAAAACTAATTTAGATACCAATAATTTATTTAGTCACTAAAATAATATATAATTTAATTAATAGAATAACTAATTACTTTTTTATTTATAAAATTAATTTTTATTTGATGATTTTCTTGTGGTAAAATTTATGGTAAATGTCCATTTATATTTATTTTTAGTAAAAGTTATAGAAAAAAAAAATCAAAGCTTTTAGTTTTATTTTCAAAAATTAATAGAGATGTTAGGTTTAATGTAAGTTTTAGTCTATTAAGTATCATAATCATCTAAATTCGTTTTTCGTCAAATGTACAAATTGGATTTCTCTTATATATGAATTACGTAACACTAAATGATATTATTTATTAAGTCAAAGGAATCAAAAGTGTTAAGTCTATGCATATGGATGAGTAAGGAAAGTTGACTAAAGCTATGGAATGTACACTATCTATTAATTAATTAATTAATTATTTTTTATTTATTGAGAAAGCCTAGCACAGGTATACGTGCCTATATTGTAATCAATGGTATGGTATCTTTGACAAAAGATGGTCTAGGTAAATGCATATGTTCCTCTAGATCTAAAGTTTAACAAGAATAAACCTATTCGTCTAAAATAAACAAGAATAAACAAGAACTTTTTGCTTAAACATTGAGTTCACATTATTTTTCTTACCACACTTTATAAGTACAAAGCATCCACCAACTTTATGTACATTTATGTTGGAAAATGGTTAATAGACTATATTATAGAAAAATAGGTACACAACATATAGTAAAGGGATAGTAAGAAAGAGAAGTAGGAAGAGACATGAAGAGGTAGAGTACTCGTGGTGGTAGGAGTGACTTCAAAACAACTATGTAGGGAGGGTAGAACATAAAAAGTATATAAACAATACAGGAAAGCTTCATTATGAATCATTTGAACTTTTTTGCAGTTAAGGAATATGAGGGAAAATGCGATGTTAATAACGAGTGAAGGTGAGGAGAATATAGAACACAAATAATCACTATCATCTATTTCTAAATTAATTTTACTATAAGAAAATTATTAAATAAAAAATAATTTTAAAAATAAAAAATAATTAATTATTATATTAACTAAATTAAATACTATTTTAAAGACTAAAAAAATTATTGGTATCTAAATTAGTTTCTATTATTAATAAATATTTTCTAAATTGATATCTAATTAGATTTTAAAGTTGGTGGCTAAAACTTTGATGGCTAATTAAATACCAATTTAGAAACTATTTATTAATAATAGAAACTACTTTAGATACCAATAATTTGTTTAGTCTCTAAAATAGTATCTAATTTAGTAATATAATAATTACTTTTTATCTCTAAAATTAGTTTTGATTTAATGATTTTCTTATAGTGTTTCAAAATGTAATAAACAACTATCGTTGAGAAATAGAATGACATGGGTCAGGTGTTGGGGTATTCTACTATTGCTATAGGGGAGGGAATGTGATGTAATCAAAGCTTGAGGTCAGATGAAGGCATAGAGTGGCATTGGAATTGATTTGGAAATGTGCACTGAAGATGAGAGAAGAAGGTAAGTTTTTCAGATGAAATTTGAGGTGCAATGAAGGGAAAAAGGTGTGGCCAACTTTCCTTGGGTTTACTAGGTCAATTAGGCTATCTAGCAAGGGAGATTTGGGAGAGAACGAGGTTTCAAATCTGAATACTTAAGGAGGCCATGTATGTCCTCTTTGAGAAGCTCTAGAGTCCCTTACTTATGTGACAAGTTAGGGTTTCTAGAGTGTCTTTGTTTCATCTACAAAGTACTCTCGAAAAGAAAACAAAATACAATTCCTATACATGTTTATTCTAGTATTTATATAGACATTTCTTCTGTCTTTTATTCTTGTGTATGGTGGCTTGGATGGTCCGCCATTAGGCTCCCCCTTTCAAAATGATCTATCCTCAGATCCAGTGAAAATGCTACCTTATTTTGTAATGAATGAAGTTAAGATCCACTTGTTCGTGGATCCACTTGAAAAAGAAAAGAAACAAAGTAGGAATATATCATAAGAAACTATATATGATTATTGTCCAAAATTTATCTTGTAGTAGTTGTTTTTGTTTTTCTTTAAACTTTGGAAGAAAGAGGAAAAGTGGAATTGAGATGTACCTTCCAGCGAAGATGGAGTAAGGAGACAAATTTTTGGAAGGTTTGGAATGTGGCTCTTCTATTTTGGATGGAGGTGTGATAGAGGACCATTCAAAGCCACCTTACACACTAATAAAGAACAAAAGCACTATCTGTATAAATAAAGTAGAATACGATTGTATAGAAGTTGTATTTGTAGATATACTTTTGAAAAGGCATGTTTTAGAGATATTAAAAGACACTCTAGAAGATCCTTAATTGTCACACAAGCAAGGATCTCTAGAGCATCTTAAAAGGATACAAGCCACTCCTTAAGTCATCAACCCTACCATGGTTAAGCAAGCTTACCTAGGGTTAAAGTAGCTTAAGGAGCAAGCTACCTCCTTCCTTATAAATACCTTGCCTAAACAATTTGTATGCAAATTTGACATAATTGTGAATGAAGCTTTTTGAATTCAGAAATCATTCTCTCTCAAATCTCCTATTGTTTGCAAGCCTAAAAGGCCTAATAAACTCTTGGAAGGTTGGCTTCACCAACTTCCTCTTCACGCATACACAATTGCCTTCACAAACCAAACTACTCGGTTTCCTTCTCATTCCATTCAAGTCTTCCACTGCATCTCATTCATCAATTCCACAAATATGAACTTTGATTCACATCACGTGGATCAGAGTACCTAAGATCCTTCGACTAAGCTAAGTAAAATTCTCTCAATTTTTTTTCCTGTCAAGTGTTGTTCTTCACGGTTCATACTTGTTTTTGTTTGTTTGTCTGTAATTCTTGTGTTTCCACCAATTAAATCTTGTTTCCATAATTTATTTCTTGTTTTCCACTGATTAAATTAAGTTTTCATCATTTATTTTTTGTTCACACATTCATCAAACAATTTTCTTTGTATTTCGGTGCACAACATTTGTTTTCTTTATTGTTTTACCTATTTCTTACTGTTTTCTTCATTTTAATCGGTGAATTATGTGTTTTCTTGGATATTTCATCGTTTAATTTCGGGATTCTAGGAAAAAATGTAGATGAAAGGGCTAAAGGAGAATGGACAAGAGGAAAAGTGATACAAACCACATTGACAAGCAGATAACTAAGGACACAACAGGCACTTCAAAATTAGGTAAGTCATCTCAGTATACAAGGCCAAGTCCCTCCAAATCTTAGAAGAGCCTCAATAGAGGGAGAATCGAACATGAACAAGAATATAAGTTGTTATTCCTTCTAGTCTTCTTACAAGACAAGTTAAGTAAATAAATTGGGCTAACTTTGAGCTTCAATTAGAAAAATAAGCTATAAAAGGGTGTATTTAGTAAATTAGGCTTGTGCCCAAGCTCACCTTAGACTAGCTTCTAGAAATTCATCCACGTGCTCACCTTTGACCTAGATTCTAGAAGACTCCCATGTACTCACATTTGACCTAGTTTCTAGAAGCGTGTAGTCATTTACACCTCTACCCTTCCTCTCTTCCTCTCCAAGGCACTCATATCTATAAATAGGGTGCCTCCCCTATTGTAAATCACACTTGGATTTGAATTAAGAAGAGAAACTATGCTTGAGTGATTAGTGAGCTTTGTCTCCTAAATTGTTTTTGGGTCTTATCTTGAGAGTAGTGCACCTCAAGTGGCGTCTCCTCACCACTCATCTTGGAAGCTCCCATCCTTCCAAGTGGCGTGACTCCTTACTCCATTTCTCCATAAGCTTCCTTCCTTTTCTCTGCACCACTTCTCTTCAACTCTAATGTTATTGTGTTCTCTTTTCCTTATATGCTTTTCATTTCCACCATCATCATATAAATCATCATACAATTGTTTTTTTCTTTTTTCCCTCTAGAACTGAACCTTCACACTTACTTAACCACTTGGTCAAGTCTATGTCCAGTGGGAATCTTCTTTGGGTTTCTCACCTTAGTTTGCTTAAAACAAAAACTCATAAACAAAGTGAAACCCATAAAATGTGAAATCTTAAAATCAATTCACATCAAAAAGGGAAAGTTGAAACATTGGAAACTCATTCAAAACTCGCCCAAACTCGCCTAAGGCTCGTTTAAGCGAGTTTAGTAGTACATGAAACTCGCTTGAGAAAATAATATCTCGCTTGAGCGAGTTTAAAAATAATTTTTTTTATTCTCTATCGTCCAAGTTTCGCTTAAGCGAGTTCACTCCAGTGAAGTTGGGAAAATCGCCTAAGAAAGTAATAACTCGCCTAGGTGAAAAGTTATGTAGCCTAAGCCCAACTAGGTTAAATATGAGACGTGATGCATAACCCTAGACACCATTGGGAGAATAAAAGGAGATAGAAAATCCTAAAGAAGGCAACCTGAGAAACATCCTGGATCTTCTTCTCTTGCTTTCCATGTTTGTAATGGCGAACATGAATGGCTAATTCTACCCTTTGGGATTGGGAGTAATTTGTTCAAACTCTTATGCATTGAGGTGATATTTAAACATAATGTTTTGTTCTTGACTTATGATTGGTATTGTCATTTTATTCTTAATGCTTGACTTATCATGATTTTGATAATTATATTTGACTGGAAAATACTTCTAAGCATATGAGCTAAATGATAATACTGAACATATTTGAATGCTAAGAATAAATTTGAAATGTTAATTGCTATAAACATCTGTTCGTAGCGAAAAAGAGTTTTATAGATATGTGAGGAATCGATATTTAGGTGACTATCTTAATAAATTTATATGCAAGAAATAAATATAAATGAATTTTATATGGGCATCAATATCAATCAAAGATAGAATATTATATGCTTTTCAAAATACATAAGAGTGAGAGGGATGAACCCCAATCCTAATTTTCCTAATTGAATCAAACAACTCTTTACTTTGCTTTATTTAAATTCTTGCAATCTCATACACAACAAACATGCAACAAACTTTTATATAATTTTGTCTATTTAATGAATACTATACTTGAGAATTAAATTATTCCTTGTGGGTTCGATATTTGTCCTTAGGGAAAAATTTATTACTTTTGACATGATACACTTGTCATAAAATAGTCGTCCATAATTCATGAGGTGGAAAGATATGATTGATATGGATGGCAGTGGTTTAAGCTTCACCCCAAAATTTGACGGGTAAAGATGTGGAAGCAAGAAGACTTAATTGACGACTCTTTTTTACCAAAAATGTACAAAGTCAGAACTAATATTTTGTCTCCAAGGAAGAATAGTGAACCCACAAGGAACATTTATTTAAAATCCTAATAGTACCATTTGTTGAACATTGGCTTTGATATCTCCAAATTTATGTGGATTGCTTGAAGACTTTGATGATGGGTTTCTGGGTAGTTTGAATTTGTAATCCACTCATAGAATTGATCCAAGGTTATTTGATTTTAATCATTTTGAAAAAGATGTGTTTTCAAAGAGAAGCAAAAAAACAACCTCTTGATTTCTCGTTTTAATCAGTTGTTTTTCTCTCAGCATGTTTGAAGGGTTTTTAAATTGTTTGACTTTGGTTGACTTTGCTGTGAAACCAATTCAATCGGTTGTTTCAAAAAATCAGCCGATTGTTTTTTGAAAATCTTAACAAAATTCAGTTTAACTGATTTAATCTGTTTTGTTTGTTTTAAAACTCATTTAGCTTTTGCAATAAATGTTTTTAACAACTGATTGGAGTATAAATAAGTGGTTATACGCTCTTGGTTGTCATGGACTCAAATTAACACTTTCAAAATAAGTTTTTCCAAGATTGCTTAAGGCTTTGGATTTTTTTGCTAAGAGTGGAATATAATTGTTGTGTGTTCTTTCAATCCAAACTGTGATTGTATCAGGTGTATTCTATTCATTTCTCTCTTTGATTTGTATTTATGTAAATAACTGGTGTTGCACAGAGTCAGAGGGTGTTCTGATCTATCTTGTGTTGTAGCCAAAGGAAGTGAGTGTTCTTGAGAGGTTCAAGATCACTTCTTTGGTGTGTGTGTAATTTGTAATCTGTTGTTGGTTACATAGTGGAATACCCAATGGTTTTTAGGGCTGGATGTAGCTCTTGGTGAAGAGTGAACCAGTATAAACATTCTGTGTGAATCTCTCTATCCTTACACTCTTTAAACTGCTTTAACTTTGTTTTTTATAAAGTGCTGATAAAAATAACCGACTGTTTCGTAAAAACAACCGGTTGATTTTCTGCATCAAGCTTAAAAACAGTTTTATATTTGGCCGGACAGATTTTCCATTGATTAATTCTTCATAGCCTTTCACTCTACCTTCAATACTTGCGAAAATATTTAAAAAAAAATTCACCCCCTTTAGTTTTAGTCCTATAATTCTAACAATTGATATCAAGAGCAAGGTTCTTGAAAGTCATTCAAGTTTCGATCCTAAAACTTTTTTAAATGGCTGAAAAATTACCATTTGGGGAGGGTGCTTCAATAAACAGGTCACCTTTGTTTTGTGGACTGCATTATCAATTATGGAAGGTTAGAATGAAAATCTTTGTTGAATCAATTGATAGAGGAATCTGGGATGCTATTGTAAATGACCCTTTTGTTCCTAACATTGAAAATGATGATGTTTTCATTGAGAAACCTTGGTCCCAATGGACTGAGAGTGAAACTAAAAATGCTCAATATGATTGCATTGTTAAAAATATAATCTATTCTGCCTTAAATTCCAATGAGTTTTTCAGGGTCTCAAAATTTGCTTTTGCAAAGGAGATGTGGGACATCCTTGAGGTTATCCATGAAGGCACAATTGATGTGAAGAACAACAAGGACAAGAACCAGCCATCAAATAGGTACAATACCAAGAATGTTAATGAATTTAATTCTACAAATTACACTTTTTTTGGATGTGGTAAACAGGGACACATCAAGGCTGAATATCCAAGCAATGTGAGCAAAGAGAAAGGGGGTTACAAGAAGTATAAGAAGAAAGGCAAATCAAGAAGAGCATACAATGATGATTCATCTTCAAGTTCTTCATCAAAGGATGATGAGGAAGCCAATCTTTATTTCATGGCAAAGGAAGAATCCAAATCAAATAGTGTAAGTTCAAGCTCTTCCATTAATGTTGAAAATTATAGCCAACATCTTGAGGCCTTCAAAGAGACTCATGAAGAAGCTAATAGGTTCGCTCTTTTGAACAACCGGTTGAAAGGTTTAAACAACTGGTTGGAAAACAAAGTCAAAACATTGGAAGAAGAGTTGAACAATTCAAAAATAGATTTTGAAAGTTTGGAAATGATTTACAAAAACTCTTATTGCAAGTGTGATTTTAGCTTTTGTGAAAATTGTGAATCACTTGAAAAGAAAGTCCACTACCTTTTAAAAACTGTGGACAAGTTTTCCAAAGGCCAATCCAATCTTGAATTTGTTCTTGCTTCTCAAAAATGGGGTTTAATCCAAACAGCAAGAACATATTGTTGAACCAAGTGGTGTTCAAACTTTGAAGAATCCAAACCCTTTGAAGGATGTTGAAGGCTAGGCTGTGCTTGCTGTTGTTGTGCTGTCTTAGATAGGATCTGGATTAGATTGTTTATGTAATCCACTCTTGATTGAATCCAATGCATAGACATTTTCAATCTTTTTAAAAGAAAAGTGTTTTTCAAACTAAGTGAAAAACAACCGATTGTTTTGTCGAAACAACCGATTGTTTTATACTTAGGTGTTTTTAGAAAAGATTGAAAACTGTTTTTATTGTTGACTTGCTGTCAAAACCAAAACAACCGATTGATTCGTGAAAATAACCGATTGAGTTGCCCAAAGAATGGAGGATTCCTAGAGTTCTGTTAGTGGAAAACATCATAGGGCAGATAAAGGAAGGTGTCTCCACACGAAGCTCCATCTCAAACTTCTGCAGGCACACAACTTTCGTATCACAAATTGAACCAAAGTCAATTGATGAAGCTCTCAAGGATGAGAAGTGGGTTGAAGCTATGCATGAAAAGTTGAATCAGTTTGCAAGGAATGAGGTATGGTTTCTTGTTCCCAGAACAGATGAAATGAACATTATAGGTTCAAAGTGGGTTTTCAGGAACAAGTTGGATGAAGATGGTGTGATCACAAGGAACAAAGCAAGGTTAATTGCCAAAGGCTACAATCAAGAGGAGGGCATAGATTATGGTGAAACCTTTGCCCCTGTTGCAAGGTTAGAGGTTGTGAGGCTGCTGCTGGCTTTTGCTTATATGAGTGGTTTCAAACTCTTCCAAATGGATGTCAAGAGTGCCTTCTTGAATGGCTACATCAATGAGGAAGTGTATGTAGATCAACCACCGGGTTTTGATGATCATAAGCATCCAAACCATGTCTTCAAGTTGAAGAAAGCTTTGTATGGACTGAAGCAAGCTCCAAGGTAGTGGTATGAAAGACTTAGCAACTTTCTGCTATCTCATGGTTATGAAAGGGGAATGGTAGACAAGACTCTCTTCATCAAAAATTCAAATTCAGAAATAATTCTTATGCAAATCTATGTTGATGACATCATCTTTGGTGCTACACAAGATAGTTTGTGTGAAGAATTTGTGGTTGCAATGAAAGGTGAGTTTGAAATGTCTATGATGGGAGAATTGTCTTTCTTTCTTGGATTGCAGGTTAAGCAAACAAAGAATGGAATCTTTCTATGTCAATCAAAGTATTGCAAAGAGATTCTCAAGAAATTTGAAATGGAGAGTTGCAAAGAAGCAAGCACTCTAATGCCATCAAGCTGCTACATGGATGCTGATTCTGTTGGGAAGAGTGTAGATCAAACCAAATACAGAGGATTGATTGGCTCTTTGCTTTATCTAATAGCTAGTAGGCCAGACATCATGTTTGCGGTGTCTCTTTGTGCAAGATATCAAGCAAATCCTAAAGAGTCACACTTCAAAGCTGCAAAAAGAATTCTGAAATATGTCAAAGGAACATCATCTGTTGGGTTATGGTATCCTTCTCACTCTCCAATTCATTTAATTGGTTATTCAGATTCTGACTTTGCAGGTTGCAAGCTAGATAGAAAGAGCACAAGTGGCACTTGCCACCTCCTTGGCTCAAGCCTAATCTCATGGCATAGCAAGAAGCAAGCATGTGTTGCTCTCTCTACAGCTGAGGCTGAGTATATAACTGTTGGTAGCTGCTGTGCACAGATTCTATGGCTTAAACAACAACTAGCAAACTTTGGATTACAAATCAACAAAGTCCTTTTGATGTGTGATAACACAAGTCCCATCAATCTTACCAAAAATCAAATTCAACCCTCAAGGACCAAACATATTGAGATAAGGCATCATTTCATCAGGGATCATGTAAACAATGGGAACTGTGAAGTGAAGTTTGTGGAGACCAAACTGCAATTAGTTGACATCTTCACGAAACCACTACCAAAAGAGAGGTTTTTCTTCCTAAGAAATGAGTTAGGTATCTTTGATCTTAATAATCTCTCCTAAATCTGTGTTGTTACTGTTAAAGTCTATTTGTGAAGACAAATAGGGGGAGAATCAATTGGTCTTGTGTATCCTTATCTGAAACTGTTTAATTATGTTAAAATCTCTAATATAAAACTGGTTTTTGCTGCTGCTGATAGAAACAACCGATTGTTTATCAGATTTTATGCTTTAAAAGTGTGAAAATCTAACCTGCTGCTGTAAGAAGCATTAGACTGTATATATGCTAGTTTTGCAGGTACTGCTTCAGCTTCAATCAGATCAAACACAAGCACCAGGGATTTGTCTTCATCAAATAGGGGGAGATTGTTGAACCAAGTGGTGTTCAAGCTTTGAAGAATCCATTTTGAAAGATGTTGAAGGCTAGGCTGTGCTTGTTGTTGCTGTGCTGTCTTAGATAGGATCTGGGGTAGATTGTTTATGTAATCCACTCTTAATTGAATCCAAAGCATAGGCATTCTCAATCTTTTTAAAAGAAAACTGTTTTTCAAACTAAGTGAAAAACAACTGATTGTTTTGTCGAAACAACCGATTGTTTTATACTTAGGTGTTTTTAGAAAAGATTGAAAACTATTTTTATGGTTGACTTGTTGTCAAAACCAAAACAACCGATTGATTCATGAAAACAACCGATTGTTTATTTTGGTACCATAACAGAAAAATGGTTTGTGCTTTGACTGAGCATTAAATGATTTTCCAACTGTTTACGCTCCATTTTTTAATGCTTTGACCAATCCTTAAATGCAATGAATAGTTTGTTAAGATTTGATAACAAACAACATCTTTGAATATATTCAGAAAAACAGATTTGAGTTTTAAGAACTAACACAAGATTTTGAGATTTTTGAAAGAGTTGAGATTGCTTAGAGATTGAGATTGATCAAAGAGTGTGAGATAGGATTTATGCTATTATTGATTTCAGAATTGCTTCTGTAACAAGTGTAATCCTTGTATCTGTTGAACAAGAATCTTTGTGTGTTTGCTGAGAAGTGTTGTGTGTTCTTGAGGGGATCAAGATCAGCATTCTTAGTGTTGGTGTGTTGGCCAAGAGAAATGTGTGTCTTGAGGGGATCAAGGTCACTTTCTTGGTTGTGTTGTAAGTGATATAGGTTTGATTACTTAGTGATGTTCCTCAGTGGTTTCTGAGAAGACTGGATGTAGCTCTGGGTTTAGAGTGAACCAGTATAAATCTTTGTGTGCATTTTCTCTATCCCTTAACTCTTTAAATTCAGTTTTTATATTTGTAAACTGGTATAAACAACCAATTGTTTCTGCGAAACAACCGATTGGTTTGCTGGTGTTGTGCTTTTAGCTTTGTGTTTTGAAAAAATGATTTCTTAATCAAGATATTCTCGAAGTAATTTCATTCAAGGCTTAAAAGTTTTCGAAATCCCTCTTTAAACCATTCGCCCCCCTCTAGTTTAAAGCTATACATTCTAACACATATATGTTTCAAAACCCTTTTGAAGTTTCTTTGAAAAACAACCTATTGTTTTGTCGAAACAACCAGTTAAAATTTGCCATTACTGCATGAATATGGGCCACACTATTAGATTCTACAGAGTAAGGAGGTTTTCTGTTCCCAAAGGTATTTTGAAATGGGTTCTTAAGGTTCCTAAGATTCCTACTAACACCATTGGACTCAAATTTATAACGGGACCAAATCTTGCTTCTTAATCTTTTTTGTAGGTATCCTCGGCAGCCAAGAATCACTTTTGGGCTTGAAGAATGTTTGCTAAAGGGGAAAACATCAAGAGAAAAGTCTATCTTTGTGCCTGTACTTTCAATTGTATATGATTTGCAAGGTTCTTTGAAAGTCAAGAGACATCTTGGCACCTTCATAGTGGGTGCTCAAAAGAGAAACTTCAAGAATAAAGAGAGTATGTGTGTTTCCATTTCTCAATTTATTTGTTTCCTTGAAAGCTTTATTGTTGGTACTGAATATGGTGTACGCTCTAGTGAGGATGAACTTGCTGCAGAAAAGCACATGACTTATGATATTAGGGACCAAGATGTAAGGTTTTACAAAAGAGTGTCCTATTGTATGGACCACCTGTAATAAGGAAGACCATGCTTGCCAAAGCTATTGCTAAGGAGTTTGGAGCAGTTTTCATCAATGTTTGGATATCAAACTTGATGAGCAAGTGGTTTGGAGATGCCCAAAAACTTGTGTCTGCCATATTTAGTCTTGCTCATAAGCTCCAGCCTACCATCATATTCATCGATGTTGTTGACAACTTTTTGGGTTAGCGTTGTACAACAAATCATGAGGCTTGTTTGAAGGGTTTTTAAACTGTTTGAATTTGGTTGACTTTACTGTCAAACCAATTCAATCGGTTGTTTCGAAAAATCAACCGACTATTTTTTGAAAATCCTTAACATAATTTAGTTTAACTAATTTAATCTGTTTTGTTTGGTTTAAAACTGACTGAAGTATAAATAAGTGGTTATACGCTTATATTTGTTATGGATTCAAATTAACACTTTCAAAATCAGTTTTTCTAAGATTGCTTAAGGCTTGGGATTTTTTGTTAAGAGTGGAATAGGATTGTTGTGTATTCTTTCAATCCAATCTGTGATTGTATCAGGTGTATTTTATTCATTTCTCTCTTAGATTTGTATTTCTGTAAAGAATTGGTGTTGCATAAAGTCAAAGGGTGTTCTGATCTGTATTGTGTTGTAGCCAAAGGAAGTGAGTGTTCTTGAGGGGTACAAGATCACTTCTTTGGTGTGTGTGTAATTTGTAATCTGTTGTTGGTTACATAGTGGAATACCCAATGGTTTCTGGGGACTGGATGTAGCTCTTGGTGAAGAGTGAACCAGTATAAACATTCTGTGTGAATCTCTCTATCCTTACACTCTTTAAACTGCTTTAACTTTGTTTTTATAAAGTGTTGATAAAAACAACTGACTGTTTCGTACAAACAACCGGTTGATTTTTTGCACTAAGCTTAAAAACAGTTTTATATTTGGCTGGACAGATTTTCCATTGATTAATTCTTCATAGCCTTTCACTTTACCTTCAATACTTGCAAAAATCTTTCAAAAACAATTCACCCCCCTCTTGTTTTTATTGAGTATAGGGTCTATAATTCTTACACCATTCACTGAGTATAAGAATATGTACAATAATTTGATTTGATTTGATATTGACAATAATTTGCATGAAAATTAAATAAAAGCAAGGTAAATGAGTAAAATAATTTAATTAAGAAAATTGGGATTCGGGTTAATCCTTCTAACTCATCTATAGTTTTAAACATATAACATTTCATCTTGATTGACATTGATGCACATATAAAAAATCCTTTATATAGATTCCTTACATACAAAATTATTAAGAGAGTCTCCGAAATATTGATTCCTCGCATATTTATAAAAACATTATGAACAAATGTTATAACACAATTAATATTTCAAATCTATTCCTAGCATTCATATATGTTAAGCATTATCATTTAGATTAGATGCTTGAAAGTACTTTCCAGTCAAATCTAAGGATCAAAATCATGAATAGTTTCAAACTTTAAGAATAAAATGATAATTCCAATCATCAAGTAAGAACTGAATATTATAGATAAATATCACCTCAATACATAAGAGTTTGAATAGATTACTCTTAATCCCAAAGAAAAGAATTAACCACTCATGGTGGTTGTACTAGACAGAGTGCTCAGTGCTTGGAGCTTAGTACACCGTTGTGGGTAGGTCAGCTTGGCAGTTGGGCCCATGGTGTGGGTCATGAGTTTTGACCCAATTATATTAGTAAGCTTGTTATAGAATACTTAAGATAATATTTTTATTATATATTAAAATAAGGTTATTAGCATAATATGTTTTTAACCTAACAGATAAGTGTGTGTTTGTTAAGATACGTAAATATATGCATACAGTTGTTGGTTGAAAAGATAAAGTTGCACCGTAAGTAAGGGTTCCCACGTAAAACAAAATGTATTCTTCCTGTTAGCACTTGAAGTGGTGCCCCGTTAACAGGTGGTTTTTCTGTTGTTATTTTATGATTTTAGTATGGATAAGATTCTCATGAGAGAAAGTTGTTACAAGAGTAGTTATAAAAGGGGCTAGAGTCCCCTGGTAAAGGGACGTTGTTTCTAAGACTGAAACTGAATACTTATTTGATTTTAGTAAGCTCCCACTCACTTGATCATCAGAGTGTGATCAAATGGTATAACCCCCTCTATTTCAACGGAGCCACGTTCCAATGCAACAAGAAGACGTAGAACATATTCCAGAGGAGATAGGTTAGGAGTGGAGCTTTCCACCAGAATCAACGGGCGAGAACAATGGCTATTACAAGCATGGACAACAAGAAAAGAAGATCTAGAGTGATATGTCTCATGCCTTCCTTTGGTTCCTTCTAATGATCTCTAGGGTTATGTCTCAGGCCTTCTATTTAACCTAATTGGACTTGGGGTAAGTGACATCTTTATTCATAATATATATATTTGCTTCATCTCTCTTTAAATTTATGAAAATAACACAAAATTGGGAATAAATCGTTCATATTCATCTATAGTCCAAAAATATGTAAAGAGGTTAAGATTCTTAAATTACCGGTTGAATTATAACTATTTTATCAATTAAAGTTCTTAAGTGTCTATCTTTTTTGTATGAAATATTCCTGAATTATGACACTTATCATTAATCCCATTTTAGAAATGTGCATATGCTTATTATGTGAGTTGATTTAGAATTGCACATTTTATGGGTTACTCTTTGTTTATGAGTTTTTGATTTTAAGCAGAATATGGTAAAAACCCAAAGAAGATTCCCACTAGACACGAACTTAACCAAGTGGTTAAGTAAGTGTGAATGTTCACTTCTAGAAGACAAAGAGAAAACACAATTATATGATAATGAATAGGTCCGAAACTAAAGAGCATATAAGAGAAAGAAAGAAGACGAAAACCAAATAGAAAAAGATGAACACAAGAAAATAAAGGAATGGAAAAAATAAAAAAGATGAAAGGAAAGAAAAGTTTAGGATGATGAAGGTGTAGTCACGCCACTTGAAGGGGGAGGACACTCCAAGATGAGTGGTGAAGAGCCGTTACTTGAAGTGTAGAGCACTCAAGATAAGACCTAAATTCTAGGAGACTCAGCTCACTAAACACTCTAACAGAGTTTCTCTTCTTAATTCAAATTCAAGTGGGAAAAATACATGAGACAAAGCACCCTTTATATAGGAGAGAGTGACTTGGGAAGCAAGAGTGAGAGGGGGTAGGGGCGTCATTAGTGAGCAACCTTCTAAAAGGTAGGTCAAAGAAACCTTAAACCTAGGTGCACATGTCATGAAATGTGGGTTTGGCACAAGCCCAAATTACTAAGCACACCCTACTCTAGATTATTGTTCTATTTGAACCCCCCAAAAAAAGTCAAAATTATTTACATAAACTTGTCTTGTAAAAAGACCAGAAGAAAGAATATCTCAAGCTCTGGCCTATGTCTAATTCTTCTTTTGTTGAGGTCTTTCTGATTTTTGGTTGGGCTTTGTCTTGGATGCTGAGATGACTGACCTAATTGTGAAGTTTTTGTGGTATCCTTATTCATCTGCTTGTCGATTTGATTTGTATCATGCCCCCCAAGTTGGAAAGAATTTGACCTCGAATTTTGAACTCCTACAAATAACATAGTTAGCTTGTTCATTTGATTTCTATATATGAGTTGTGAAGCAAACTTATGTTCATGGGTACTCTCCTTCATTCTCTAGTTACATGTGATGTTTGTTGAGAATGTGTAGGATCAAAGGGAATTTGGTGTGAAAAGCTTCTTAGAAGGTGTAAACCTTTAGAAGGATTTTCAAAAATATTCCCACATTTCTCTAACAAATATTGCATGTAATTAGAGCTACGAATAGAAAAACAAGAGAATGAAGGAGAGTACCGAAGTGAGTCGACAATATTTATATTTGGACGAAGCAACATTACGGTTTTCACCACGTTTGGTGAGGTTACGAGCCTCGTTTTGTTATTTTCGTCATCTTTTTCAGTTTTTCTTTTATGTTTCATTTTTATTTGGTCTTTATTTACCTCTTTTGGAGATAGAGGTTTTGAATATGATCTTATGGCCTTGGAAGTGAAAAGAAATCTTGTTAGTTAGGCTATCAAGTACATTTTTCCTATCATATTGCCATGGCCTTCCTAAAAGAATATGGGTTGCTTCCATGGGCACAATATCACATAACATCTCATCTTTATATTTGGAAATTGAGAATATATGAGGACTTGTTTATTAACAATTATTTCACCCTTTTCACTTTTAGGGTTGTGTATGAGAAATAGTGGGTAATCCAAGTTTCTCCACCACTCATGTACTTGCCACATTTGTAAAACTACCCCCATCAATTATCAAGGAACGTAATTTGTCATTAATAAGGCACCGGGTATGGAAAATATTTTTCCTTTGACTTTCATCAATTTTTTTTTGAAGTTACTCTAGCATGCACCTTACTACTAACAAATCTCCTTCACATGGCATTTTACACTCGTCCTGATACAAACCACCTTGACAAGAAGATGACTAAAGACACAACATACACTTCAATATTAGGTCACTCGTCTCAACATACAAGATCAGGCCCCACCAAACCTCAAGAGAGCCTCAGTAGAAGAAGAACCAGACATAAACCAGAATATCAGATGTTCTTCCTTCTAGTCTTTTCACAAGACAAGTTTATGTAAATAAATTAAGCTCACTTTGGGAGTCTAAATAGAAGAATAAGCTAGAACAGGGTTCACTTAGCATAAATTGGGGTTGTACTTAGCATAAATTGGACTTGTGCCAAGCCCACCTTTCATGATAAGTGCACTTAGGTTTATGTTTTTTTGACCTACCTTTTAGAAGGTTTCTCACAAATGGCACCCCTACCCCCTCTCACTCTTGCTCCCTAAGTCTCTCTCTCCTATATAAAGGGTGTTTTGCCTCATGTAATTTAAACATTGAATTTTGAAAGTAAAGAAACTCTGTCAGAGTGTTTAATGAGCTAAGTCTCCTAAAGGTTCTTGGGTCTTATCTTGTTAGTGTAGTGCACTTCAAGTAGCGACTCTTCACAACTCATCTTGGAAGCTCCCATCCTTCCAAGTGGCGTGATCTATCTTCCATTCCATAGCTTTCTCTCATCTTTCTCTTTTTCTTTCTTCCATTACGCCTTCCATAATTCCATTTCCATTTGCTTATTTGTTCTTCATTTTTTATTCGGTCATCATATTGCTTCCTTCCATCTTATGTTATTTTAATTTTCACACCTCATCATCATCATCACCTTATATTGTTTTTTTTCTCTTTTCCCTCTAGAAGTGAACCTTCACACTTACTTAACCACTTGATTAAGTTTGTGTCCAATGGAAATCTTCTTTGGGTTTCTCACCATATTCTGTTTAAAACAAAAACTCACAAGCAAAGTGCCACCATAAAATGTGCAATCCTAAATTCAACTTACATCATGTGGTATTCAAAGCATGGTTTTAATTGTGCTTATATTTTCTGCTTTAAAAGTCTAGCACATTTCAATTATGTCTTTATCTTCCAGCAGTTTCAATTCTGCTTTACACCTTTCAATCAAGTCTTTAAATTCCTTGTCATTTAAAATTCCAGTTTTTATTCATTAAGTAATTTAAATCTTGTTTTTGAATTATATGTGTCATTCTTTTTCTTTCCTTATCTATTTTTGCTTGAGTCTTATGTTCTTAGTGTTCTAGGAGTCTTTAAATCCATTCTGCTTACCTTGATTTAAATTGTGAAGAACTAAAAACAATTAGAATTTGTTTAAGTGGTAGTTAATTTATTTCCAAACGAAGAATTCAAGTGATCATAAGATTTGAATTCCAATCCATTTGTGAAAATTGAAAAGTAAAGTAAAAATATGCATGACAAGAATGTGGAGCTATTGAATTCATAAAAACAAAGACAAAAGAAACAATTTGAGTTCATTTACATTTCAAAATTCAATTGCAAAAGAGGATTCTTTTTATGTGGCAAATTGTTTTCATATTTGTGGAATTTTATCCTTCTTACTTTTACAATTTCTAAGAAAATAAAAACTTCATAGTTAAAAGTCTAAGTAAGTTTCTTTGAGTATTAAAAGTGCTTTTCTTGTTTGTCTTGTTTTAAGTCTTGTCAGTATCTTAATTGCAATTTGGTTTAGCTTTCTTTCTTTTAACTTTCTTGCTTGTCTTCAAATTTTTTCTTAAGTTTTGTTGGGGTTCTTTGTATGAGCAAGTGATAAGAGTTTTGACCTCTTTCGCTTGAAGTGTTGCTACCAAGTGTATACCCTTTTGGCAAATGTTTGAAAATCTTTCTTGACTGAATCTATCCTTGCAATTCCTTTTTACTAAATAGTCGAGTGATACACGTGAATGAGTGCATTATTTGTTGTTTAGAACTAATTGTTTAATTTTTGTTGTGTACAAATATGCATCATTTATCCTCAGGGAAATCTTGCAAACCACCCTCTCCTAAAAAATATACCTTTTGGTGGAACTTGAAGAGGCCAAGAGGAGCTTGGTACATAAGGAGGAAGATATGAGACAATTGGGAGAAAGGATGAAACGTGTTGAAGACACCCAAGAGAGGCAAGTCAGGGAAAGGAGATGGGAGCCTAGAAGAACTATAAGATGTTAGAATATATGGCCTTAAACAAAAGGGGGGTGAATTGTTTATGAAAATTTTTCGCATACTTTGAAGGTATAATGAAGTTCAATGCAGAATCATAGATACAGAAATCCAGAAAGCAATCAAACAAAACTGTTTAAGTTGATTATCAGAAAATCAACCGGTTGTTTTTGCGATTCAACCGATTGTTTTTATCAACAGAGTTAAAAACAACTTAAAAACAGAATTTAAATGAGTTCGGGGCAAGAGAAAAGCACACAAGCAATTTATACTAGTTCACTCTTATCCCAAGAGCTACATCCAGCCCCTAGAAACCACTGGGTATCTACTATGCAATCTAAATCCAGATTACAAACACACCACCAAAGAAGTGACCTTGAACACCTCAAGTCACACACTTCCTTTGGCACACAATCACCACAGAAATCAGAACACCCTCTGATTCTGCATTTACACAACAATATTCAGAAATACAAGAGATACAAAAAGGATTACAACAAACCTATTCCACTTCTTTGAGAAAACCCAAAAGCTTGAATGCAAATCTTGAAAACTCAAATCTGTTTTCACACTTTCACAAATGTCTAAACTGTTCTCTTTTTTTTAGGAGCGTATAATAACCTTTTTCTTAAATACTCCAAAGGTTTGTTAAAAACATTTAAAGTAGGAGCCTATTCAATTAGAAAACATTTAAAGCTGATTTGCAAACTCAACAAAAATTTTGTTATGGATTTTCAAAAAACAACCGGTTGAATTTTCGAAACAACCGCTTGAAATGGTTTGAAAGCAAAGTCAACCAAGTCAAACAACTTCATAACCCTTTTAAAAAACCACTAAGTGTCAAACAACTAATTGAAACGATAAAACAACTGGTTGTTTTTCACTTCTTTATAAAAGAATCTTTTTCAAAAATGTTTTGATTCCAAACAATTTTAGATTCAAACAAAGAGTGGATTACACATAAATCTACCCCAATCCCACCCACACAAGCAACAACTTCAGCCTTCCACCAAACACCATGGATTTGGAGACATCAAAGCTTCAAGATCATCCTTGATCAACATGAGACAATACATGGACTATGGAAGTGAAGAAGAAGAAGAAGATTGGAGAGTGCAAAACTTTGAAGCTAGGCGCCAACATCATCACCAAGCAAAGAAGTCCATTCCTTTTGTTAAATTACCTAGTTTTAATGGGGATAGTGACCTAAACCTGTATCTAGGATGGGAAGCTAAAGTAGATCAAATTTTTAATGTGTATGATGTAGAAGAGGACCAAAAGGTTAAGTTAGTTTCCCTAGAATTTGAGGACTATGCCATGCAATGATGACATCAAACTGTAATGGATATTGGGCTAAACAAGAGGCCAGTCGTAGTCTCTTGGCACGATTTAAAGTTATGCATGCGTGCAGTTTATTCCTCCTCATTATAGGAAGGAACTCTTGTTGAAGCTCCAACGACTTCATCAAGGATCTAGGAGTGTAGACGAATATTTTAAATATTTAGAAGTAACTTTGACTAAAATTAATATGCATGAAAGTGAAGAGTCAAAGATTGCTAGATTTGTGAGTGGATTAAGGCGAGAAATACAAGATGTTGTAGAATTATATGAGTATGCTTCTTTGGAAAAATTGGTTCACCTAGCCATCAAGGTTGAATCACAAGCTTTGAAGAAAAATTCTTTTAAAAATACTCATAATGATGGTCTTTAGAAATCATCTTGGAAGGGCAAAAAAAAATTTAAAACCAAGATTCTCCTTCCACTTTCTCAAAAGAAATCACCCCATATCATAAAGATTCTAAAGATAAACCTTCTACTTCTAAATCACCCACCAAAGTAAAAAATGCTTTAAATGCATAGGTTTTGGGCACATTGCTTGCCCAAGTAAAAGAACAATGACGGTAAAAGGGAGAGATAGTCGTGATGGCCATACCAATAAGATTTCTTTCAACTTCCAAGGACACAAGGTTATATTAAAACACCTATCTCCCAAGGAAATTAATGAGGACCAAGTAAAATTAAAAACCAAAAGAGAAAATGAAAAAGGTGAGGAAAGTAAAATCAAAACAGGTTTCATCGTCTCATCTCCCGCAGTCAAAACAATAATGTTGACCCGTATAAAACTAATTCCTCCTCCTAGGTATACTTCTTCCTTATATTTTTCATTACCAAATCATTCTAAATACTTGACATATTTGATAAAGAAGTATAGGGATGACATTAAAAAACTTTCTAAGGGTTCTCACCTTCTAAGAGGATTTTCACAAACAAATCACTTCCTCTCTAAACATTCTCTACAAACATGGCATGTATCTAGAACTCATCCATGCGAACTCCCAAAACTTCATGAACATAAGTTTGATTCACAACCTAATGCTCGAAATCATGTCAAGTAACCATGACTGACCTCTTGTTTAGCCCGATGTCCATTACAGTTTGATGCCACCATTGCATGGCATAATCCTCAAATTCTAGGGAAGATAACCTAAAATTTGGTCCTCTTCGACCTCATACACATCAAAAATTATTTCTACCTTAGTTTCCCATCCTAAATACAAATCAGGGTCACTTTCTCTACTAAAACTACGTAACTTTATGATGTGAGTTGATTTTAGGATTGCACATTTTATTGGTTGCTCTTTGTTTAAGATTTTTGGATTAGCAATTTAAGGTGAGAACCCTAAGAAGATTCCCAATGGACACAGACTTAACCAAGGGGTTAAGTAAGTGTGAATGTTCACTTCAGAAGGGCAAAGAGAAAAACACAGATATATAGTGTGGATGATGCAAAGAGAGGAAAAAATTAAGACAATAAGATGAAGAGAACCAACAAATTAAAAGACAATTATGAGAAAAGATAACGAAAGTGAATGGATGGCGTTAAAAGAAATATAAAATGAGGAAGAGATGAAGATATCTTATGGTAAGAAAGGAAGTCACGCCACTTGGAGCAGAGGGATTGCAAGATGAGTGATACAAGAGCCACAACTTGAGATATTACTCACCCAAGATAGGACCCAGAGTCGCCACTTGGGATATTATCCACCCAAGATAAGACCCAAAAACTCAAAGTACTCAAACTCACAAATTCACTCAAGCAGAGTTTCTTTACTATATTCAAAATCTAGGTGAAAATACATAAGGCAAGACACCCTATTTATAGGAAAGGTTGTCTTGGTGGGCAAGATGGGTGAAGGGTAGAAATGGCAATGGAGAAGGGCTGCCTAGGGTGTTGACCATGGTCAAAACCGTACCTTTAGGCATAACTTCTAAAAGGTAGGTTAAAAACCCTAATTCTAGGTGCCTTGTCTTGAAAAAGTGGGCTTGGTACAAGCCCATTTTGCTAAGTACACTCCTTTTTATGCTATGTTAACCTACTCTAGCCTATTATGCTATTTGGACCCCAAAAGTGAGCCCAAATTATTTACAAACATGTTTTTGTCTTTTAAGAAGACTAGAAGAAAAAACAGTTGATGTTTTGGTCTATGTCAACTTCTTCTTCTAGTGAGGTCCGTCTGATATTTGGTGGAGTCTCGACTTGATTGTTGAGATGATTGCTCACAATGTGAATCGTCTCTTGAGTCCTTGGTCATCTTGATGGAGGAGGGCCAAGCTCACCTCACCATGGAAGCCAAGACCCAAGACTAGACCGTCTAGTACCATGTGAGGAGCGTCTAGACTCAAGAGGGGAGCGTCTAGCACAAGAGGAGGGGCGGCTACACAAGGAGCGTCTAGGAGGAAGCCTAGACCGTCTAGGACCTATCACTAGGTCCATGGCCAAGCATATTCACACACAAATGGGTCAAGCCACGGATTGGAGGGAGAAGACCTTGTACATGCTACATGGAGGCCCATTAGGGGTGGCTTAGTAATTAGTGTAGTGTTAGAAAGCATAAACTTGTCTTATATGTGATTTACCCTAGATTTTGTGCACATTCTAGAACATTGTCTCACATGGCCGGCCATGTGGTCCATGTGCCATGTGCCTTCACATTTCCATTTCATTTTGCTTACATTTCATGTGAAATTAGCTTAACATTCACGGCCTCCTTAGCCTATAAAAGGAGATGCCTAGCTCTTGTATTTTTAAGATTAATGAGAGTAATGTTATGCTACCCACATTGTGCCATACATTGCTTTTGCCTAGTTTCTAGGACCTAATCTTCATCTTCATCACCTACCATAGGGCTGGCCGAACCTCCCTCTTTCCATACACATCATGCACCTTCAAGATCACCATAGCTCCTAGGAGGATCTTGCACATCTCAATCCATAGCTTCCGCACCTTTGATCACAAATCCGAGAAAAGCTCCATGACTTTGCCATCATTTGGTATCACAGCATAGGTTCTTCAAATATGAGTAGTTCTTGGTCATTTTCATTTTGAGTTCTTCTTTATTTCATGTTGTTCATCTTGTTTTCATATTTATCTTGTTGTTTTTAATTTTTACTTTGATTTGGTGTGCTATTTGGAAATTCCAATCGGTGCACCTTGTTCAATTGATCTTGAGCAATCCTTGTGTAATTTTTGGTAGGATTCCATACACCTTTGAGTTGCTGTTTTTATTTTAGGTATTTGAGTCCTTATTGCAATTTTTTTTTGTTCATTTTATGCTCTTTGAGTCTTTTAATTTCTGAATCTATATGTGTTTTGTCTAGTCATGTTTTTCCAAAATGTCATCAAATCATAAGTAGTACTTTGTTTGGCTTATTTGTTTCTTGATTTTGGTCTAAATATTTGTTTTGAATCTGTTGTGTTTTTGATCTTTTGTTGCCTTTTATTTTTAGCTTGAGTTCATATTTGTGTTTAGATCTACACAAATTCCTTTTCATCAATTCTATTGTGTTTGTCTTTTGGTATCTTGCTGTTTTTTCCAGTTTTTACAGTATCCCCTGTTTACATAACTCTGTGCTAGCTGTTTTGTTTAAGAAAATTATTTTCCTACATAGGAAATTTCTGATTCTCTGGATTATGCAAGATTGAGGTGTTACATAAAAGACAAAAAAAAGAATCAGCTCAAAAGAGTCAATAGAAAAAAAATGATAAATATTATAAAAACAGTGTGCAAATCTGGGTGCTACAGTTGGCGTAACTGAACACTGATTTTGAAAACTTTATTAAAAAAAAAATGGTTCATGCGTTTGGAGTGAAACCAACTTCAGATTTTAGTTAAGATCTTGAATTATTTGCATATAAATTTTCAGAAGCAAATCTTAAAAGGACAGCTCAGTATAAATCGGGGAAAATCACGTTCTCTGGCCCACAACAATTTTTCAGTGGTGCTGTTTTTTTATTTTGAAATCTATTCTAGTGTTATTCTTAGGATCCATTTTGTGTGCCTACCTTTATTATTTGAGTACCTTTATTTGCTTGTCTAATATTTCTTGGAACTCTTTCTAGTTGTCACAATTTAACTCCATTTGTGTGGTACTGTTTTTCTAATTAATTTGTTTCTTGCTTTAATTCCTTGGCCTCTAAATTTGGTGCTGGATTGTTTCTCAATTGGTGCTTATTTGAGTGGAAATTTGACTTGAGTGAGGTCTAGTTTGCTTGATAGGTGCTGGATTGGAGAATTAAGTCCCTAATTTTAGGGTTTAGGGTTTTGGTGCTGGATTGTTTCTCAATTGGTGCTTATTTGAGTGGAAATTTGACTTGAGGGAGGTCTAGTTTGCTTGATAGGTGCTGGATTGGAGAATTAAGTCCCTAATTCTAGGAGGAACAAAGGCAAGGGCAGAAACAATTACTTACGAAAAACACCACAAACACTTGGAGGGCCCAACAAAGAAAAGACAACCAAGGAAGTGCCAATAGCAAAAAAAAAAAGATCAACAAAGGGAGTTTTCTTAATTTTCTTTGCAACTTAACTTTTGTTAATTACTTCTTTAATTACGTGATTAGACGGTGAGTGTGTCTTCAAGGGCTCCAAGTGTCCAAGAAGCCTCACCTAGGGCCGACTAGTGTAGAGTTTTCTAATTAGCAATTGTTAATTGTTTTTAATTGCATTTCCTTGCCTAATTAGCTACGCTTTTCATTTGTGTTGCCTTGTTTAATCTTTGCTAAATCTTCTTGCTTGGTTAATTAGTTAGCTTGCATTGTTTTCTTGCATTAAAATCTGATTTCTCAACTTAATTGTGTTCTAAGTGGTTTACTAAGAGAAAGCTTTGTGTGAAGACATTGAGGGATAGTTTTTGCCTAGGGAAAGGCTTGGTATTTAAGTAGTCCTTTGTGACTCACCTCCCTTACCTAGAAAACTACCTTCTTTGACTTTCCTAAATTTTCTCAAGGTAAAATACTTGTATACACAAAGCTTTAGCCATGTCTTCTTCTCCTCACTCTCCAAAGTCTATTGAAAGTGAAGTAAAATCTATAAAAACTCTTTTGAAAGAAGTTTCACAAGCTGTGCAAATGATTTCTTTTAGACAATTGGAGAATGAGACTAAAATTAATGAGTTGACTAGAGCCCAAGAAGAGAAGTCACAAAAATAAAAAAATCTCATACTCATGCATCTAAAAGTAATGAGTCTCTAGGGGAGGGAAGCCTTAGAATCAATGACTATTACCAACCGCCCCCTAGAAGAAATAGGCAAAGGGAACAAGAGGGGCTTAGGGAGGTTAGAGTAGACCCACCTCACTTCCATGGTAAGGAGAATGTAGAAATCTACCTAGATTGGGAGATGAAAGTAGAACAACTCTTTGCTTGCCATAGGGTGAGTGAAGAACGTAAGGTACCCCTAGCCGCCCTTAGCTTCCAAGGGAACGCCATGTATTGGTGGACCTCTCTTGAAAGAGAAAGACGTCTTCATAGGGAACCTCCCATTACATATTGGAATGACCTTAGGGGAGCCCTAAGACGTCGCCACATACCTTCCTACTACCATAGGGAGTTAATGGACAAGCTCCAAAGACTCCAACAAAAGAACATGAGTGTGGAAGAGTATAGGCAGAAAATGGAGCTCTACATGATGAGAGCATCCA
The DNA here is from genome assembly GCF_000499845.2 of Phaseolus vulgaris. Lineage (NCBI taxonomy): Eukaryota > Viridiplantae > Streptophyta > Magnoliopsida > Fabales > Fabaceae > Phaseolus > Phaseolus vulgaris. Next base: position 8,792,473 of record NC_023758.2, on the reverse strand, counting down.
TTAGGGAAGAGGAGGACACCACCATAGCTAGGTTCCTTAGTGGCCTATCACTTGAGATAAGAGATAGGGTAGAACTCCTTCCCTACCAAGACTTGAATGACTTGGTTCAACTTTGCATTAAAGTTGAACAACAAATCTTACGCAAAACTTCAAGTCAAAGGGTGAGTTCCTACTCTAGCTTTTATCCCAAGAAAGAGTTTAGAAGGGAGGGTAGCACATTAAAAGAAAAACAAAAAGAACCTACCAAACCCTTAACCAAAGAAACCTCCACCCCACCCATCCGAGCTAGAGATGTTAAGTGTTTTAAGTGCTATGGTAGAGGGCATGTGCAAGCACAATGCCCAAACCAAAGGACTTTGTTTCTAAAGGGTGTAGAAGAATACACTAGTGGCGAGGATGAGCCTAGTGAGAGAGAGGAAGGGGGAGAGGATGAGAGGGTAGCTCCACTAGAGGGAGAATTGCTTATGATGAGGAGAACCCTCAACAATCACCCTAGCACATCCATAGAAACACAAAGAGAGAACATATTCCACACAAGATGCAATGTTTTAGAAAACATATGTTCCCTCATTGTGGATAGTGGATCTAGTTGTAATTGTTGTAGTGCTAGAATGGTGGAAAAGCTTAATCTACAAGTAGTTCCTCACCCAAAACCTTACAAACTACAATGGCTTAATGAAAATGGGGAACTAAGTGTAGACAAGCAAGTGGAAATCAAGTTTTCCATAGGGAACTACAAAGACAAAGTTTTATGTGAAGCTTGCCACACTTTATTAGGGAGACCATGGCAATTTGACAAGAAAACCTTGCATGATGGTCTCACTAACGAGATTTCCTTCACCCACAAGCATAAGAAATTTGTACTTAGTCCTTTACCACATTCTCAAGTGGTGAAAGACCAAATACAAATGAAACATAAGAGGGATGAGGAAAAAAAAAAAAAAAGAGCGCTAGAAAAAGAGAAAATCCTTAGGGATAGGAAGGTGTGGGAGAAGAGTGTTCCTTCCCACAAGGTTGCTCAACAAGAAAAGCCTTTTGAAAACGTTTTAGAAAATTTGCTTCTTGTGGAACAACCAAGCCTAGTCTTTTGTAAAGGAACACTTACATGCACTGCCACAAGTAATGAACTCATGAATCTACCTCCTTCAATAGAAAAAATTTTAAGTGAATTTGAAGATATATTCTCTAATGAGGGACCCATTGGACTCCCTCCCATTAGAGGTATAGAACATCAAATTGACTTCATTCCGGGGGCAAGCCTACCAAATAGGCCCGCTTATAGAACAAACCCCGAGGAAACCAAGCAGATAGAGTCACAAGTTCAAGACTTGTTGGAGAAGGGTTGGGTTCAAAAGAGCCTAAGCCCTTGTGCTGTACCTGTCTTGTTGGTGCCCAAAAAGGATGGAAAATGGCGCATGTGTTGTGATTGTCGAGCAATCAACAACATCTCCATCAAGTATAGGCATCCAATCCCAAGGCTTGATGAACTACATGGGTCAACCATATTCTCTAAAATTGACCTTAAAAGTGGATATCACCAAATTAGAATCAAAGAGGGTGATGAATGGAAAACCGCTTTTAAGACCAAATTTGGATTATATGAGTGGTTGGTGATGCCCTTTGGGCTCACTAATTCCCCTAGTACATTCATGAGGCTCATGAATCATACCTTGAGAGATTGCATAGGTAAATATGTAGTAGTTTATTTTGATGATATCCTAGTGTATAGTAAAACCCTAGAAGACCATTTAAGTCACCTTAGGGAAGTTCTTCTAGTGCTTAGGAAAAATAGTCTTTTTGCCAATAGGGATAAGTGTACCTTTTGTGTAGATAGTGTAGTTTTCTTAGGTTTCATAGTCAACAAAAAGGGGGTGCATGTAGACCCCGAGAAAATCAAAGCCATCCGAGAGTGGCCCACTCCACAAAATGTAAGTGTTGTAAGGAGTTTTCATGGGTTAGCTAGCTTCTATAGAAGGTTTGTGCCTAATTTTTCAAGCCTCGCTTCTCCTTTGAATGAACTTGTTAAAAAAGATGTTGCATTTTGTTGGAATGAAAAGCATGAGCAAGCCTTCCAAAGGCTAAAAGCTCAACTCACCAATGCACCAATTCTATCTCTTCCAAATTTTTCCAAAACTTTTGAGATAGAATGTGATGCATCGGGGGTAGGCATAGGTGCGGTATTGTTGCAAGGTGGGCACCCCATTGCATATTTTATTGAAAAACTCCATGGTGCCACCCTCAACTATCCCACCTATGACAAAGAGCTCTATGCTCTTGTGCGAGCCCTAAAGACTTGGGAACACTACCTTGTGTCCAAAGAATTTGTCATCCATAGTGATCACAAGTCTTTAAAATATTTAAAGGGCCAACACAAGCTCAACAAGAGACATGCTAAATGGATGGAATTTCTTGAACAATTTCCTTATGTAATCAAATACAAGAAAGGAAGCACCAATATAGTGGCCGATGCTCTTTCAAGGCGACATACACTCTTTTCAAAATTGGGTGCCCAAATTCTTGGATTTGATCACATAAGAGAGCTTTAGCAAGAGGATCAAGAACTTTCATCCATCTGTGCCCAATGTCAACATAGAGCGCAAGGAGGTTACTATGTGTTCGAGGGATATCTTTTTAAAGAGGGAAAACTTTGCATTCCCCAAGGCACACATAGGAAACTCCTTGTCAAGGAATCACATGAGGGGGTACTCATGGGCCATTTTGGAGTTGATAAAACTCTAGACCTTTTGAAAGCAAAATTTTGTTGGCCACAGATGAGGAAAGATGTCCAAAGACATTGTTCTAGATGCATATCATGTTTAAAAGCAAAGTCTAGAACAATGCCTCATGGACTCTACACCCCTTGGCTGATTGCAAATGCTCCTTGGGAAGACATTAGCATGGATTTCATTTTAGGACTCCTTAGGACTGCAAGAGGCCATGACTCTATCTTTGTGGTAGTGAATCGTTTTAGCAAAATGTCCCATTTTATTCCTTGTCACAAGGTAGATGATGCTCAAAATATTTCTAGACTCTTCTTTAGAGAAGTGGTGAGACTTCATGGTCTCCCTAGAAGTATAGTATCCGATAGAGATCCCAAGTTTATAAGCCACTTTTGGAAAATTCTTTGGGGCAAACTTGGAACAAGACTACAATTTTCAACTTCTTGTCATCCTCAAACGGATGGCCAAACCGAAGTAGTCAATAAATCTCTTGGGACTATGCTTAGGGCTATCTTGAAGGGCAACCATAAATCTTGGGATGAGTATCTTCCCCACATTGAGTTTGCTTACAATCGAGTAGTCCACAAGACTACTAATGCTTCTCCTTTTGAAGTAGTATATGGTTTTAATCCTCTCACACCTATGGATTTGTTGCCTTTTCCTAATCCACAAGAATTTGTGCATAAGGAAGGAGTAATCAAAGCCGACTTTGTGAAGAAAATGCATGAGAAGATTAAACTCCAAATACAACAACAAAATGAGAAGTACACAAAATACAACAATAAAGGGAAGAAAGAAATAATTTTTGAGGAAGGAGACTTAGTTTGGCTTCACCTTCGCAAAGATAGATTTCCACCTCAAAGGAAGTCCAAACTAAGTCCCCGAGGTGATGGACTCTTTCAAGCCCTCAAGCGAGTCAATAACAATGCATACAAATTGGACCTACCTCTTGAATATGGAGTACATGACACTTTTAATGTAATTGACCTTTCTCCATTTGTAGGTACCAATGACAACGAGGACGAGCTGGATTTGAGGACAAATCCTTTCCAAGGGGGAGGGGATGATGGAGGAGGGCCAAGCTCACCTCACCATGGAAGCCAAGACCCAAGACTAGACCGTCTAGTACCATGTGAGGAGCGTCTAGACTCAAGAGGGGAGCGTCTAGCACAAGAGGAGGGGCGGCTACACAAGGAGCGTCTAGGAGGAAGCCTAGATCGTCTAGGACCTATCACTAGGTCCATGGCCAAGCATATTCACGCACAAATGGGTCAAGCCACGGATTGGAGGGAGAAGACCTTGTACATGCTACATGGAGGCCCATTAGGGGTGGCTTAGTAATTAGTGTAGTGTTAGAAAGCATAAACTTGTCTTATATGTGATTTACCCTAGATTTTGTGCACATTCTAGAACATTGTCTCACATGGCCGGCCATGTGGTCCATGTGCCATGTGCCTTCACATTTCCATTTCATTTTGCTTACATTTCATGTGAAATTAGCTTAACATTCACAGCCTCCTTAGCCTATAAAAGGAGATGCCTAGCTCTTGTATTTTTAAGATTAATGAGAGTAATGTTATGCTGCCCACATTGTGCCATACATTGCTTTTGCCTAGTTTCTAGGACCTAATCTTCATCTTCATCACCTACCATAGGGCTGGCCGAACCTCCCTCTTTCCATACACATCATGCACCTTCAAGATCACCATAGCTCCTAGGAGGATCTTGCACATCTCAATCCATAGCTTCCGCACCTTTGATCACAAATCCGAGAAGAGCTCCATGACTTTGCCATCACATCTTCTTGGCTACTTGGATTGTATCACTTTATGAAAGGAAATGAAGTCTTTGGTGGTTGGTGTTGGTGGCGTCTACTTCCCATATTTTGCACTCTCCAATCTTCTTTTTCACTTCCATAGTGAATATGGTACCTTGTAGTTTGTCTATGTTCTCGGCTCCCTTCTCTATATAGTCTCTGTTGAGCATCCTCTAGCCTCTCATTTTTTCCACTAGTTGCTGCATTTCTGCTTCTTTGTGGGCCAAGCTCCTTTTGGCATTCGCAAGTTTCCCCAAAAGCCATGCCTTTTGAGGAGATTGCGGTTTTGAAGTATCTTCTAAAGACAATTGACCCATGATTTGCACAAAAGTAAGCAAAAAATTAGTGAAAACAATAGTTTAATGTACTCCTCACGTGTATCACTTGGCTATTTGGTAAAGGATGGAAAATGTTAATCTTCACTCAAGAAAGGTTTTGCAATTTTTCCCAATGGGTCTACACTTGGTAGCAACACTTAAATTGAAAGAGGTCAAAGCTCTTAACACTTTCTCATAGAAAGAACTCCAACAAAACTTTAAGAAAAATTTAAAGACAAGCAAAAAATGGTTAAAGAAAGAAAACTAAACCAAAATGGAAGTATGATGATGACAAAACTTAAACAAGACAAACAAGAAAAGAACTTATGAAAACTCAAAGAAACTTACTTCAACTTTTAATTATGAAGTTTTAATTTTCTTAGAAAGTGTAAAAGTAAGAAGGATAAAGTTCCACAAATGTGAAAACAATTTTCCATAAAAGAATCCTCTTAGTACTTTAATACTGAAACGTGAATTGCATTCAAATTGTTTTTGTATTTGTATTTATGGATTAAAATGTCCACATTCTTGACATGCATATTTTTACTTCACTTTCAAATTTTCACAAAAAGAATGAGATTCAATTCATATGATCAATTGAATTCTTTGTTTGGAACTAAATCAACTACCACTGAAACAAATTCTAATTGCTTTGAGTTCTTCACAATTAAAAGAAAAATAAGCATAATGGATTTAAAGACTCCTAGAACACTAAAAACATAAGACTCAAGCAAAAGAGGCAAGGTAAAAAAAATTGACTCAAAATAATGTAGAAGAAGAATTTAAATTGCTTAATGAATAAAAAGGCGAAATTGTAAATGACAAGAATTCAAAGGCGGAATTGAAAGATGCTTAAAGCTAAATTCAATAATTGAAATGTGCTAAAATTTAAAGGCAGAAATCAACTTAGAAAACATAAGCACAATTTAAAACCATGCTCTGAATATCACATGATGTCCGTTGATTTTAGAATTGCACATTTTATGGGTTACTCTTTTGTTTTATGAGATTTATTTTTATTTTAAGCAGAATATGGTGAGAAACCCAAAGAACATTTCCACTAGACACGAACTTAACCAAGTGGTTAAGTAAGTGTGAAGATTTACTTCTAAAGGGTAAAGAGAAAACACAATTATATGGTGTTGACGATGAATAGGTGCAGAATTAAAGAGCATATATGGGAAAGAAAGAAGATGGAAACCAAATAGAAAAAGAAGAATACAAGAATATAAAGGATTGGAAAAATAAAATAATGAAAGGAAAGAAAAGTTTAAGATGATGAAGGTGTGGTCACGCCAATTGAAGGGGGAGGAGACTCCAAGATGAGTGGTGAAGATCCGCCACTTGAAGTGTAGAGCAATCAAGATAAGACCCAAATTCTAGGAGACTCAGCTCACTAAACACTCTGATAGAATTTCTCTTATTAATTCAAGGGTGCAATAAGCACTCTATTTATATGAGATAGTGACCTGGGGACCAAGAGTGAGAGGGGTATGGGCGTCATTTGTGAGAAACCTTCTAGAAGGTAGGTCAAAGTGGAGTCTCCCAAGCTAGCCTACATCTTCTAGAAACTAGGTTAAGGGGCGGTTTTGGAAATGGCTTCTAGAAGCTAGGTTTTTCTAGGGGGTTTGGAACAAGCCCAATATTATACTAAGTACACCCTAATCTAATTTATTATTCTATTTGGAACCCTTAAAGTGAGTCCAATTTATTTTACTTAAACTTGTCTTGTTAAAATACTAAAAGGAAGACCAACTGATATTCTGGTCCATGTTTGGTTCTTCTTCTGCTGAGGCTTTTCTAAGGCCTGATGGGGTCTGTTCTTCTATATTGAAATGACTTACCTACTTGTGAAGTTTATGTTTTGTACTTGGTCATATGCTTGTCGAGTTGAGTTGTATCATGCCCCCCAAGTTAGAAGGAATTCGACCTTGAATTTAGAAGTCCAGTAAATGACATTGTTAGTTTGTTCACAGAAAAGATAGAAACATTTCTAGAAGTGGTTTGTGAATCAAACTTATTTCCATGAAGCTTTGGGAGTTCACATGAATGAGTTCTAGATACAGGCCATATTTGTAGAGAATGTTTAGGGAGGAAATGATTAGTTTGTAAAAATCCTCATAGAAGGTGAATATCATCCCTAAACTTCTTTATAAAAAATGTCGAGTATTGAGAATGATCAAGTAATGAAAAAGATAAGGAAGAAAAATACCTTTGAGGTATAGTTTTTATTTTTGTACAGGTCAACATTATTGTTTTTACTCCATGAGGTGAGGTGATAATACCCATTTCATCTTTTCTTTATTCATCTTTTTTATTTTTTCTTTTGGTTTTCATTTTGAGTTGATCCTCATTAACTTTATTGGGAGAGAGGGGTTTTAATATAATCTTATGTCCTTGGAATTTAAAAGACTTCTTATTGGTATGACCATCAGGTAAAATTTCCTATCATATTGCCAAGGCCTTCCCAATAGAATATGTGTTGTTTCCATTGGCACAATATCACATAAAACCTCATCTTTATACTTTCCTATAGCAAAAGTTGTGAGGAATTGTTTATTAACCATCATTTCACCTTCTTCAATGAGCCATTGTAGTTTATAAGGATTTGTATGAGAGATAGTGAGTAATCCAAGCTTCTCCACTACTCTTGCACTTGCCACATTAGCACAACTACCCCCATCTATGATCATGGTTCATAACTTGTTGTTGATAAGGCATCGGGTGTGAAAACTATTTTCTCTTTGAATTTCATCAAAAGTTTGTTGAGTAGTACCCAACATTCTCCTTACCAGTAATAAGTAACCTTCACAAGGTATCTCACATTCATCTTCACTAGGGGTTTTGGAAGGGATAGGGGAGGTAGACCTAGAAGATTGATAACTATGGTCACTTACTACTATCCCCCCTTTTACCATCATGATTCTTTTGTTAGGGCAATTTGGAGCAATATAACCAAAACCTAAACATTTGAATCATTTTTTATTTAAGGTTTTAGTTGATGATTTATTCTAGAAGGGGAAGGGTTGTCTTTAGAAGTTTGTGGGGTAGATTCTTTAGAGGAATTGGAAGGAATATCTTGATTGTGAATTTTTTTTTTATCCTTCCAAGATGAGTTGTAAAAGTTATCATTATGAGTATGTTTGAAAGAGATTTTTCGTAAAAGTTGTGATTCAACCTTGATGGCTAAGTGAACCAATTTTTCCAAAGATGTATACTCATAAAGTTCTTCAACATTTTGAATTTCTCTTCTTAACCCACTCACAAATCTAGCTATCTTTGACTCTTCACTTTCATGCATATTGATTTTAGTCAAATTAACTTCTAAATCTTTGAAATATTCATCCACACTCCTAGGACCTTCATGAAGTCGTTGAAGCTTCAACAAGAGTTCCTTTCTATTATGAGGAGGAACAAACTGCGAGTGCATGCATAACTTTAAATCGTGCCAATAGACCACGACTGACCTCTTGTTTAGCTCAATTTCCATTACAAGGTGATACCATCATTGCATGTCATAATCCTCAAATTCTAGGGAAGTTAACTTAACCTTTTGGTCCTTTTTGACCTCATACACATTAAATATTTGTTCTACTTTAGCTTCCTATCCTTGATATATAGTTGGGTCACTATCCCCATTAAATGTAGGTAATTTAACAAAAGGTAGAGCCTTCTTTGGTTGATGGTGATGTTGGTGCCTAGCTTCAAAATTTTGCACTCTCCAATCTTCATCTTCTTATTGACTTCCATAGTGCATGTAATGTCTAGGAGCTCTTCTAGACTCTCATCTCCTCTCTCGGTTTTGTCTCTCTTGTGTGTCCTCTAGCCTTTGCATCCTTTCGACTAGTTGCCTCATGTCTTCTTCCTTTTTCATCAAGCTCCTTTTGGTCTCCTTAAGTTCCACCAAAAGGTGTGCCTTTTGAGGAGATGGTGGTTTGGAAGATTCCCCTGAAGATAAGTGATGCATAATTGGGCACAACAAAACAAACAATTAGTTTAAATAACAAATAATGCACCCACTCACATGTATCACTCGACTATTTAGTAAACAATGGAAAAAGATTTTTTTAACACTCAAAGATACTTAAACTTTTAACTATGAAGTTTGATTTTCTTAGAAATTTGTAAAAGCAAGAAGGATAAAATCCCACAAATATGAAAAAAAATTTGCCACATAAAAGAAAACATTTTTAGTAATTGAACTTTGAAAAGTGAATTGCACTAAATTTGTTTTTTTCTTTGTTTTTGTTTTATGGATTCAAAATGTCCACATTCTTGACATACATATTTTTCATTCAATTTAAATTTTCACAAATAGATTGTGATTCAATTAATATGATCACTTGAATTCTTTGTTTGGAACTAACTATACTTCCACTTAAATAAACTCTATTTACTTTTAGTCCTTAACAATTAAAAGCAAAATAAGAAGAATGGATTTAAAGACTCCTAGAACACTAAGAACATAAGACTCAAGCCAAAGAAATAAGGTAAAAAAATTGACTCAAAATAATTCAAAAGCAGAATATAAATTACTTAATGAATAAAAAGGCGGAATTGAAAGGTGCTTAAAGATAAAAGCAATAATTGAAATGTTCTGAAATTTAAAGTTAGAAATCAACTTTGAAAAGATACACACAATTTAAAACCATGTTTTAACTACAACATGATGTGAGTTGATTTTAGGATTATACATTTTAAGGGTTGCACTTTGTTTATGAGTTTTTGTTTTAAGCAGAATATGGTGAGAAATCCAAAGAAGATTCTCACTGGGCACAAACTTAACCAAGTGGTTAAGTAAGTATGAAGGTTTACTTTTAAAGGGCAAAGAGAAAACACAATTGATGGAGATCAAGCTCAAGTGGACATGGAGGCCAATCAACAAGATCAAGAAGAGGTAGAGGCTCAAATGGAGGACGCTCATGGAGGTCAAAGCCCACCTCAAAGGCTTACAATAAGCATGTTCAAAGCTTTAGGAGCTAGGGACGTTTATTTACTCTTTTTGTTAAAGCATCTTTTAGTCTTTAGTTAGGAGTCTTAGGAGGGGGGGAGCGTTAGTAGATAGGTGTAGGAGTAAATAAGGAGGTGCCAAAGTGAGAGAAGAGTTCACACCTTCCTCATGTCTTGGTTTAGGCGCCGGTTCTATTAGCTTTTAGGAGGGAATTTTGAATTCTTTTAGTTTGATTTTCAGCACCTCTAGGCTATAAATATAGGTGCTGCCCTTGTACATTTCAGATTTGAATTTAGACTAAAGAAACTATACTCATTTTTTGACAGAGCATTGGAGAGCTTTGTGCCTTCTTCACTAGTCTTATCTTGATGGTTCCATGGTTACCTCAAGTGGCGGCTTGCACACTCATCTAGGAGTCTCCATCCTTCTAATGGCGTGATCATCCAACCATACATCCATCTTCATGAGCTTTCTCCTCTCCTTCCTTCCTTCTCTTTTGATATTCATGTTTTAAGCTTGTGTTCTTGTGTTTTGGTTCGGCTAGTTCATTTTCCAGCAGCTGTTCTTCTTCTTTTTCATGTTTTGGTTCGGTGCTTTTACATTTCCAGCACTCCTTTTCAGCTTTCTTGCCTTTTAATTCATTTTAATCGGTTCTATTCTGTTCTTAGCCATTTCTATTCGGTGCATTTGCTTTTCCTCTCATTTTGTTCGGTTCAATTTGACAATATGTGGAACTTCCATATGAGTTTTGATTTGGTGCTAGTTTTGGTGAGTTCTTGACTTAGAACATTGATCCAATTCTAAGAAAAAGTGCCTAACTATTGTCCAACTCAAGTTGATTCCTAAGAATGTCAAGAATCATTCTCTATCTTGCTATTGGAATCACATCAACAATTATATGGTGTTGACGATGAATAGGTGTGGAATTAAAGAGCATATATGGGAAAGAAAGAAGATGGAAACCAAATAGAAAAAGAAGACCACAAGAACATAAAGGAATGGAAAAATAAAAAGATGAAAGGAAAGAGAAGCTTAGGATGATGAAGGTGTGGTCACACAACTAGAAGGCGGAAGAGACTCCAAGATGAGTGGTGAAGATCTGCCACTTGAAGTGTAGAGCACTTAAGATAAGACCCAAATTCTAGGAGACTCGCCTCACTAAACACTTTGATAGAATTTCTCTTATTAATTCAAGGGTGCAATAAGCACTCTATTTATATGAGATAGTGACTTGGGGACCAAGAGTGAGAGGGGTAGAGGCGTCATTTGTGAGGAACCTTCTAGAAGGTAGGTCAAAGTGGAGTGCCTCCCAAGCTAGCCTACATCTTCTAGAAACTAGGTTAAAGGGCGGTTTTGAAAATGGTTTCTAGAAGCTAGGTTTTTTGGTGGGTTTGGCACAAGCCCAATATTATACTAAGTACACCCTAATGTCGTTTATTCTTCTATTTGGCACCCCTAAGTGAGTCCGATTTATTTTACATAAACTTGTCTTGTTAAAAGACTAGAAGGAAGAACAACTGATATTCAGGTCCACGTTTGGTTATTCTTCTGCTGAGGCTTTTCTGTTGCATGGTGGGGTTTGTTCTTGTATGATGAGATGACTGACCTAGTTGTGAAGTGTATGTTGTGTACTTGGTCACATACTTGTCGAGTTAGATTGTATCACCCTCTCTCTCCCATTCTCCTTCTCTATTTCTCTCTTTATGTTTGAAAACTCAGGGAGCTATGTTGAGAGTGCTCAAGCGCCAATAATGAAGTGACAATATCTCTAGAAACCAACAATTGTACATTATTCAAGTGTTGACAAGACACCCAAACAACAAGTTGAGAGTTGAAGCAACAAAGAGGGAGAGAAAACTTTCTCTATGTCTCCTTCTCTATGTGTGAAAACTCATGGACCCACGTTAAGAGTACTCAAGCACCAATAATGAAGTGACAATAACTCTAGAAACCAACCTTTTTACATTAGTCAAGTGTTGAGAAGACACACAAACAACAAGTTGAGTGTTGAAGCTAGGAGAGTAAAAAAATTATCACTCAAACAATAAGGAGTCATATCCCAGAGATTACTTAAGTGAGATAAGTTCAAATATTCAACGTAAAAACTAAGAAATTATCACAGTTTAACAATAACCATCAAATTAATTATTTTTCAATCATCAATCACATTGGAGGATTTTTATTTACTCTTATTACCGATAAAAAATCTCCACAAATCCATACTAGACAATTCTTAATATCTAACTATAGTTCTCAAAATTACACAAGTATTTCTAATTTATGCACATCTGTTAATTTCCTCAAATATCAAACAAACAAATGGAGTTTGGATTAACTTTCCTTACTATGATATATTATGCTTATTTAAGGCAAACCCTGAAAATGAAGAAAAGGAGATAGGAAAAATCCTAACTTAAGTTGATTTAAGAACCACATACATAATTGTAAACTCAAATTAACTAGGATTCATTTTTATTAATAACATAACACACATAACAAAAAATTCGCATCCATGCAACACTAGTACAAAAATAAGAAAAGAGCGCTCCTTATTTAATGCGGCTCAGCGCTTAAACGCATTCGTAAAAAACGGGGTGGCATTTTTGAAATTAATTTGATTTACAAATGCGGCTATTTGAATAACCGCATTTGTAAATCAAAAAGCTTGATTTACAATTACGGTTTTTACGTTTAGCGCATTTGTAAATTGTTTTTACCCTAAAAATTTTATGCACTCAACAGTTTCGTTCATTATTCGTTTGCGCTCATCTCTTCTTCGTTTTCTCTCGTTTGCGAAGTTCTGCATTTTCGAAGGTACGTAATTGGTTTCCATTGCCCCTCACAACTGCATTGAACTCCATTAGTGGCTTTCGCTTTCCATTGTGCTTTCGTTTTTAATGGGTTTCGCTCTGCATTTTGAAGGTGTATACTGTTCCATTGGTTCGCCGCTTCGCCGTCGCTGCCGTGTTTCCTCTTTCTCCCCTTCCACTCTTCACCAACAACGTACCACAAGGTTGGTTTTTACATTTTTTATTTTTATTTTTTGCATTTTTTGGATTTTGTTTTATGTATTATAATTTATTGTGTATTTTAAATTTTATATTATTTAGTATTTATTATATTTCGAATTTGTATATTTTTTATGTATTATAATTTGTATTTTTCAAAATTTATATTATTATAATTTATAATTTGAATTTGTATGTTTTTTTATGTATTATGTAATTTATATTAAAATTTATATTATTTAGTAGTTAGTTGTTACTTATATTTAGCAATAATACGTTCTGGTATTGAGTCCGAGGGTGTTCGACCCTCGGCAAACGCGTGAAATAGAACACTAATATAAAAATTCTAATTATTCTAGAATATATAATATGGATAGAAATTGGATGAATTCTGTTCGTATAAGTGAGGAGTACGAAAGAGGAGTAGAAGAATTTATACAATTTGCACAACGTAACACGATTAATAGTGGTCATGATGGAGCAAAGATCAGGTGTCCGTGCGTTAATTGTTTGAATGGAATGATACTGGATGTTAATATAATGAGGGAGCACTTGTTGTGTGATGGGTTTCTTCGATCTTATACAACTTGGACATGGCATGGTGAATTATTAAATTTACCACGTGTTTTCGTAACTGAAGAATACGTGGGGTCCACCATGGATGAAGTAGTACACGATGATATAGATGATGATCGATTGGAAGACATGATTCGTGATGTAGGAGCTGAGTCTTTTGCAAAAGTACATGGATATGAAAGTATGTCAAGCGATGCAGAGACTCCATTGTATCCTGGATCAACTAACTTCACACGGTTGTCAGCGGTGTTAAGATTGATGAATTTGAAGGCAATAAATGGATGGACTGATAAAAGCTTCACGAAATTGCTTCAGTTGTTGAAGGATATGCTTCCAGAGGGAAATACTCTACCTAATCGTAATTATGAGGCCAAAAAGATTCTTTGTCCAATGGGTATGGAGTATAAAAAGATACATGCATGTCCTAATGATTGTATATTATACCGAAAAAATTTTGAATTGTTGAAAAGTTGTCCGAGGTGTGGGTTATCACGTTATAAGTTGAAACAAAAAGATGATGATACTATTGAAGATATAGAAAAGCATGGACCCCCAATGAAGGTTATGTGGTATCTTCCCATCATTCCAAGGATGAAGCGTTTGTTTGCAAACCCAAACGATGCTAAGAATCTTAGATGACATGTAGATGAGAGGAAATGTGATGGCATGTACCGACATCCAGCTGATTCTATTCAGTGGAAGAAATTTGATGAGTTTCCAGAGTTTGGTAAAGAATCAAGAAATATCCGACTTGGTTTAGCTACAGACGGAATGAATCCGTTTGGTAATATGAGTACAAATCACAGTTCATGGCCTGTTTTACTAGTTATTTACAACTTACCTCCATGATTGTGCATGAAGCGAAAATACATGATGTTGTCTATCATGATATCCGGTCCGAAACAGCCAGAGAATGATATTGATGTATATCTAAGTCCTCTAATTGAAGATTTGAAGTTAATGTGGGACCACGATGTTGAAGTATTTGACGAATTTGCTAATGAAACTTTCAAGCTTCATGCCATGTTATTTTGCACCATCAATGACTTTCCGGCATATGGTAACTTATCAGGTTATAGTGTTAAGGATCATAAAGCATGTCCAATATGTGAAGAAGACACTGCTTCTTAACAATTGAAACATGGAAGGAAAACAGTATATCTTCGGCATCGGAGGTTTCTTAGAAGTCATCATCCTTACCGGAGGTTGAAAAAAGCCTTTAATGGACACCAAAAGGGTAGTGGTCCACCAACTCCATTAACTGGTGTTGAGGTTTACGAAAAGGTAAATAACATAGACCACACCTTCGGTAAGTAAAAAAAAAAAGTCATCTGTGACAAATATTTGGAAGAAGAAATCAATCTTCTTTGATCTTCCGTACTGGTTGAGGTTAGAAGTCAGACATTGTATAGATGTAATGCATGTTGAGAAGAATGTGTGTGATAGCTTAATTGGTACACTTCTTAACATTAACGGGAAGACGGAGGATGGTCTAAATGTTCGTTTAGATTTGATTGAGATGAACATACGCGGCGAGTTGGCACCCATAGAAATGGGTAAGCGTACATATTTGCCCCCAGCCTATTACACAATGTCAAAAGATGAAAAAAATTAGTTTTTGTCAATGTCTAAAGGGTGTGAAAGTGCCACAAGGACATTCCTCAAATGTGAAGAGCCTAGTGTCAATGCAAGATTTGAAGTTAATTGGGTTGAAGTGTCATGATTGTCACATCTTGATGCAACAGTTGTTGCCGGTTTAGCTTACCAAAAAATGTTAGACATACCATAACCCGTTTGTGCTCATTCTTCTCTTCCATCTGTTGTAAAGTCATTGATCCCTCAAAACTAGATGAACTTCAAAATGAAATTGTTGTTATCTTATGTGAATTGGAGATGTTTTTTCCTCCGTCTTTTTTTGACATCATGGTTCATCTAGTGGTGCATCTGGTAAGAGAGGTGAGATTGTATGGACCAGTGTACATAAGATGGATGTATCCTGTTGAGCGGTATATGAAAATTTTGAAAGGTTATGTGAAAAATCATTATCGTCCAGAGGCTTCAATGATTGAAAGGTACATAGCTGAAGAAAGTATTGAATTTTGTTTAGAGTACATGACAAAAGCAAATCCAATAGGTGTTCCAGCTAATTCATGGCACCACATGCGTTCTACAAGTAAATGTTTACGTGGTGTGAATATTGTAAGCAAATCTCTATCAGAAGTCTTGCAAGCACATTTGTACATATTGAATAACACAGATGAAGTTGTACCTTACATAGAAGCTCATAAAGTCATTGTGAAGGCAAATAACCCAAGACAAGCAGAGAAATGGGTCTTAATGGAACATAATAGAACTTTCATGCCTTGGTTTAAAGACGAGGTGTTCAAGGATTCAACGACATCAGAGACCTTGACCTGGTTGGCTGCTGCATTGATGTTTGATGTCATCTCATGTACAGCGTACGAAGTGAATAATTGTATATTTTACACGAAGTCCATGGATGAAAAGAGTACAATTCAAAATTTTGGTGTTACTCTTGAAGCCGAGTTAATGCAGTTTTCGACTTCGATAGATACAAATCCAGTACTTGGATCAATGGCATACTATGGGTTTATAGAAGAGATATGGGAGGTTGACTACACTAAGTTTTCTGTTCCAGTTTTCAAGTGTAAATGGGTTGACAATAAAAGTGGGGTTAAAATTGATGATTCAGGATTCACACTAGTGGTCTTTCGAAAGATAGGGTATCGAGATGAGCCATTTATAATGGTTCAACAAGCATCTCAAGTTTTCTACGTGAAAGATCCTACGTCAGAACATTGGTATGTCGTTTTACACGGCAAAAAGTAAGGGGAGACCATAGATGATATTGAAAATGGTAACCCCCGTTCATTCACACCAATGATAATTAATAAAGATGACGATGTAGTTGATGATGTACATGCAACCCGTAAAGACCACAGTGAAGGAATTTACATATGAACTTTCAACCCCCATGCAACCTGTAAATAAGCATTTTAGATTTAGATTTTTATGTATTATTTTTATAAGATTTTAATTCGATTCAGATTAACTAATGTTTGTTACCTAATTTTTTTAACAGAGACATGGATGACGATCAGACCCCATTCAGACCTCGATCCGGACGAGGCAGCAGAGGACCTACTAGATTGAAGCGTCTCGCATTGAGACGTGCTGCTGGTGAGAAGACACGTGTTGACATTGACGTCAACACTGGAGTGACTTTTGGTCCTAAAGCAGATGAGTTTATGAGCTATCTTGGAGTTGTTTCTCGTGAGAGGCTCTCCATTCTGATTAATTCATGGGATGAGGTGTCAGAGGTCGACCGGAACATGATCTGGGAGGATGTTCTGGGAAGCTTTACATTTTGACATAATGCTTTTTAATATTTATTGATTAATTTTAATTTGCTGATGTTATTTTGCAGGCAAACTTTGAAATTCCTTATGTGGAACCTGATGGAGGAGGGCCAAGCACACCTACCCAAGCAAGCCAAGGAGAGCGTCTAGACCAAGACCAAGACCAAGGTGAGCGTCTAGGACGTAAAGGTGAGCGTCTAGGACGTGAAGGTGAGCGTCTAGGACGTGAAGGAGGGAGGCTACCCTTGGAGCTAGACCGTCTAGGTCCCCTTACAAGATCAATGGCCAAACATATTCAAACACAAGCAAATGAGGCCACGGATGGAAGAGAGAAGGCTTTGTATATGTTTGCATAAAGGCCCATTGGGGGTACTTAGTAGATAGGATAGTGTAGGAAGCATTTTGGATGGAAACCTTCTAGAAACTAGGGTTGTGTATGACCGGTCATTGCACCCTAGAATTTAGATTTAATTTTGGTTTTCTTTTCCTTGTAATGTAGCTTATCATTTACGTCCCAAACTAGCCTATAAATAGGAAGGCTAACTCATTGTATTGGACAAGTTTAATTGAGTATTGTTATGCTGCCCATTTTGTGCACTAGCTTTACTTCTCCTAGAAATCTAGGCTATAAACTTCACTCCTTTCACCTTTCTCCATTGAGCTGGCCGAACCTCTCAAACCCATACTCATCATGCACCTTCAAAGCCAACACAACTCCTAGGAGGGCTTTGTTTCACTCACCCATTGCTTCCGCATCACTTTCACTACTTTGATTCAAGAAGAACACATGAAATGCCATCATTTGGTATCAGAGCAACTTTTTGCTTGCCATAGGGTAAGTGAGGAACGAAAAGTACCCTTAGCCACCCTTAGTTTCCAAGGGAATGCCATGTATTGGTGGACCTCTCTCGAAAGAGATAGACGTCTTCATAGGGAACCTTCCATTACATATTGGAATGACCTTAGGGGAGCCCTAAGACGTCGACATATACCCTCTTACTACCATAGGGAGTTGATGGACAAGCTCCAAAGACTCCAACAAAGAAATATGAGCGCAGAGGAGTATAGACAAAAGATGGAGCTCTATATGATGAGAGCCTCTATTAGAGAGGAAGAGGAAACCACCATAGCTAGGTTCCTTAGTGGCCTATCACTTGAGATAAGAGATAGAGTAGAGCTCTTACCTTATCAAGACTTGAATGATTTGGTTCAACTTTGCATTAAAGTTGAGCAACAAAACTTGCGCAAAACCTCAAGTCAAAAGGTGAGCCCCTATTCTAGCTTTTATCCCAAGAAAGAGTTTAGAAGGGAGGGTAGTACATCCAAGGAAAAACCAAAAGATCCTACCAAGCCCTTCACCAAAGAAACCTCAACCCCACCCATCCGAGCTAGAGATGTCAAGTGTTTTAAGTGCTATGGTAGGGGGCATGTGCAAGCACAATGTCCAAACCAAAGGACTTTGTATTTAAAAGGTGTAGACGAGTACACTAGTGGCGAGGATGAGCCTAGTGAGAAAGAGGAAGGGGGAGAGGATGAGAGGGTAGCTCCACTAGAGGGAGAATTGCTTATGATTAGGAGAACCCTCAACAATCACCCTAGCACATCCATGGAAACACAAAGGGAGAACATCTTTCATACAAGATGCAATGTTTTAGAAAATATATGTTCCCTCATTGTGGATAGTGGATCTAGTTGTAATTGTTGTAGTGCTAGGATGGTTGAAAAGCTTAAGCTACAAGTAGTTCCTCACCCAAAACCTTACAAACTTCAATGGCTTAATGAAAATGGGGAACTACATGTAGACAAGCAAGTGGAAATCAAGTTTTCCATAGGGAACTACAAAGACAAAGTTTTATGTGATGTAGTGCCTATGGAAGCTTGCCATATCTTATTAGGGAGGCCATGGCAATTTGATAAGAAAACCTTGCATGATGGTCTCACTAACGAGATTTCCTTCACCCATAAATATAAGAAGTTTGTACTTAGTCCTTTACCACATTCTCAAGTGGTGAAAGACCAAATACAAATGAAACAAAAGAGGGATGAGGAAAACAAAAAAAAAAAAGAGCTAGAAAAAGAGAAAATCCTTAGGGATAGAAAGGCGTGGGAGAAGAGTGTTCCTTCCCACAAGGTTGGTCAACAAGAAAAACCTCTTGAAA
The DNA here is from genome assembly GCF_000499845.2 of Phaseolus vulgaris. Classification (NCBI taxonomy): domain Eukaryota; kingdom Viridiplantae; phylum Streptophyta; class Magnoliopsida; order Fabales; family Fabaceae; genus Phaseolus; species Phaseolus vulgaris. Next base: position 8,773,546 of record NC_023758.2, on the reverse strand, counting down.
ATGTTTTTGAAAACTTGCTTCTTGTTGAACAACCAAGCCTTATCTTTTGTAAAGGAGCACTTACATGCACTTCCACAAGTAGTGAACTCATGGTTTTACCTCCTCAAGTAGAAAACCTTTTGAGTGAATTTGAAGATCTATTCTCCCAAGAAGGACCCATTGGGCTTCCTCCTCTTAGGGGGACAGAACATCAAATTGACTTTATACCGGGGGCAAGCCTACCAAATAGGCCTGCTTATAGAACCAACCCCGAGGAAACAAAGGAGATAGAATCACAAGTTCAAGACTTGTTGGAGAAGGGTTGGGTTCAAAAGAGCCTAAGCCCTTGTGCTGTACCTGTCTTGTTGGTGCCAAAAAAAGATGGAAAATGGCGTATGTGTTGTGATTGTAGAGCAATCAACAACATCACCATCAAGTATAGGCATCCAATCCCGAGGCTTGATGATATGCTTGATGAATTGCATGGGTCAACTCTATTCTCCAAGATTGACCTTAAAAGTGGATATCACCAAATTCGAATCAAGGAGGGTGATGAGTGGAAAACCGCTTTTAAGACCAAATTTGGATTATACGAGTGGTTGGTGATGCCCTTTGGGCTTACTAATGCTCCAAGCACATTAATGAGGCTTATGAATCACACCTTGAGAGATTGTATAGGTAAATATGTAGTAGTTTACTTTGATGATATCTTAGTCTATAGCAAAAGCCTAGAAGACCATCTAAGACACCTTAGGGAAGTTCTTCTAGTTCTTAGGAAAAATAGTCTTTTTGCCAATAGAGATAACTGTACCTTTTGTGTAGATAGTGTAGTTTTCTTAGGTTTCATAGTTAACAAAAAGGGGGTGCATGTAGATCCCGAGAAAATCAAAGCCATCCGCGAGTGGCCAACTCCACAAAATGTAAGTGATGTAAGAAGTTTTCATGGGTTAGCTAGCTTCTATAGAAGGTTTGTACCCAATTTTTCTAGTCTAGCTTCTCCTTTGAATGAACTTGTGAAAAAAGATGTTGCATTTTGTTGGAATGAAAAGCATGAGCAAGCCTTTCAAAGGCTCAAAGCTCAACTCACCAATGCACCCATTCTATCTCTTCCAAATTTTCCCAAAACTTTTGAGATAGAGTGTGATGCATCGGGGGTAGGCATAGGTGCGGTTTTGTTGCAAGGTGGACACCCCATTGCTTATTTTAGTGAAAAACTCCATGGTGCCACCCTCAACTACCCCACCTATGACAAAGAGCTCTATGCTCTTGTGCGAGCCCTAAAGACTTGGGAACACTACCTTGTTTCCAAAGAATTTGTTATCCATAGTGATCACGAGTCTTTAAAATATTTAAAGGGCCAACACAAGCTCAACAAGAGACATGCTAAATGGATGGAATTTCTTGAACAATTTCCTTATGTAATCAAATACAAGAAAGGGAGCACCAATATAGTGGCCGATGCTCTTTCAAGACGGCACACTCTCTTTTCAAAACTAGGTGCCCAAATTCTTGGATTTGACCACATAAGAGAGCTTTACCAAGAAGATCAAGAACTCTCATCCATCTATGCCCAATGTCTACATAGAGCGCAAGGAGGTTACTATGTGTCCGAGGGATATCTTTTTAAAGAAGGAAAACTTTGCATTCCCCAAGGAACACATAGAAAACTCCTTGTCAAAGAATCACATGAAGGGGGACTCATGGGCCATTTTGGAGTTGATAAAACTCTAGATCTTTTAAAAGCAAAATTTTGTTGGCCACACATGAGGAAAGATGTCCAACGACATTGTTCTAGATGTATCTCATGTTTAAAAGCAAAGTCTAGAACAATGCCGCATGGACTCTACACCCCTTTGCCGATTGCAAATGCTCATTGGGAAGACATTAGCATGGATTTCATTTTAGGACTTCCTAGGACTGCAAGAGGCCATGACTCTATCTTTGTGGTAGTGGACCGTTTTAGCAAAATGTCCCACTTTATTCCATGCCACAAAGTGGATGATGCTCAAAATATTTCTAAACTCTTCTTTAGAGAAGTGGTGAGACTCCATGGTCTCCCTAGAAGTATAGTGTCCGATCGAGATCCCAAGTTTATAAGCCACTTTTGGAAAACTCTTTGGGGTAAGCTTGGAACAAGACTACAATTTTCAACTTCTTGTCATCCTCAAAAGGATGGTCAAACCGAAGTAGTCAATAGATCTCTTGGAACTATGCTTAGGGCTATCATGAAGGGAAGCCACAAATCTTGGGATGAGTACCTTCCCCACATTGAATTTGCTTACAATAGAGTAGTTCACAAAACTACTAATGCTTCTCCTTTTGAGGTCGTATATGGTTTTAATCCTCTCACGCCTATGGATTTAATACCCCTTCCTAATCCACAAGATTTTGTGCATAAGGAAGGAGTACTCAAAGCTGATTTTGTCAAGAAAATGCATGAGAAGATTAAAATCCAAATACAACAACAAAATGAGAAGTACACAAAATACAACAACAAAGGGAAGAGAGAAATAATTTTTGAGGAAGGCGACTTAGTTTGGCTTCATCTTCGAAAAGATAGATTTCCAAATCAAAGGAAGTCCAAACTAAGTCCCCGAGGTGATGGACCTTTCCAAGTTCTCAAGCGAGTCAACAACAAAGCATATAAGTTGGACCTACCTCTTGAATATGGAGTACATGACACTTTTAATGTAATTGATCTTTCTCCATTTGTAGGTACCAATGACGATGACGAGCTGGATTTGAGGACAAATCCTTTCCAAGGGGGAGGGGATGATGGAGGAGGGCCAAGCACACCTACCCAAGCAAGCCAAGGAGAGCGTCTAGACCAAGACCAAGACCAAGGTGAGCGTCTAGGACGTAAAGGTGAGCGTTTAGGACGTGAAGGTGAGCGTCTAGGACGTGAAGGAGGGAGGCTACCCTTGGAGCTAGACCGTCTAGGTCCCCTTACAAGATCAATGGCCAAACATATTCAAACACAAGCAAATGAGGCCACGGATGGAAGAGAGAAGGCTTTGTATATGTTTGCATAAAGGCCCATTGGGGGTACTTAGTAGATAGGATAGTGTAGGAAGCATTTTGGATGGAAACCTTCTAGAAACTAGGGTTGTGTATGACCGGTCATTGCACCCTAGAATTTAGATTTAATTTTGGTTTTCTTTTCCTTGTAATGTAGCTTATCATTTACGTCCCAAACTAGCCTATAAATAGGAAGGCTAACTCATTGTATTGGACAAGTTTAATTGAGTATTGTTATGCTGCCCATTTTGTGCACTAGCTTTACTTCTCCTAGAAATCTAGGCTATAAACTTCACTCCTTTCACCTTTCTCCATTGAGCTGGCCGAACCTCTCAAACCCATACTCATCATGCACCTTCAAAGCCAACACAACTCCTAGGAGGGCTTTGTTTCACTCACCCATTGCTTCCGCATCACTTTCACTACTTTGATTCAAGAAGAACACATGAAATGCCATCAGAACCGCTTCGATCAAAGATTATATCCAATATCAGACTCAAATTTCGTACCTTTAAGTCAAGACTGACTTTGAGATACGTTTTTGGCGACCTTAAAGACGAAAATCCATGTTTAAAGTACAAACATATTGATGAAGAGACATGGCGTCTTTTTAAAGAAAGCCGTCAAAATGAGGCTTGGATGGTAAGTGAAGTAACTTAACATTTTTTGTTTATATAACATTAATAAGTTTATCTTATTTACTTCAGTTTGTTTATTTCAATAATGACAGGATTGTCGGAAGAAAGCTCAAGAGATAGCTTTGAAGAATGTTACCTCGCACATTATGTCTCGTTCGGGGTATCGAAAACTTGAACAAGCACTGATGGTGGAAAAGGAGCAATCTAAACAGGGGACGTTGTCTGAGAATGTGGAAACAGGGGTCACTTCTCCTCCATCACCACCTTTTCGCCATGTAAAATGGAAGAGGGCCCGAATTAAAAAGTCGGGTGCACAAAGTTCTAAGCAATCCGGGGTTATCATCGAAAAAATTGTAAGTTATTTCTGTTATTTTCATTTATTTTAAAGCATTAATTATATTAATGCTTTAAAATATGATTTTTGTGTACTCTTGCAGGATTCCTTGGAATCCGACGGTAAATTTGTTGTCGAAGGTCGTCACGGTATCCTGGTTGAAGCAATTGGACGACCTGAGTATTGTGGTCGTGTTCGTGCAGCTGGACAAGGGGTCAGAATTAAACTATATTTTGGAGTTTCAGAACGACAGTCATCCTCCTCCTCCAAAGAGAACGAAACTCAAATGAAGACTAAGATACGTGAAGAATTAATGGAGGAGGTGAGAAAGGAGACTGATTTGATGTGGCTAGAGATGAAAAAGGAGAATGATCGAATGCGACAAGAGTTTCTATCGCAACAACTTTGTGCTGAGCCGATTGAACCCCTTGTTAGTCCCACTCCCAAGAGCACAAAGGGGAGTTGTGCGGCTCCTCCAACATCAGGGGATGATATCAATGGGCAGACAAGGATTGTGAGCTACTGGTAGTGGGCGGCAAACTTCCTCGGGTGGTGGCCCTTGGAAAAGTCTATCAAGACGCCACCACCTTACATAACGTTCCTCTCTCCCCTGATGTGGCAAAAACAGTTGAAAAACTACGATTTCCTGATGCTCGTGTTCCACTACCTTCAGATGAGGTAACCACTGTGGCCGATGCATTTCAAACATTCGTTGCCTGGCCCAGAGAGCTCATTCGATTTATGCCCGAACCTCATGTAATAATTTCATTTCATTATATTATTTTTTATTTATATTTATATATTACATATAATTTAATACAAAAGTTGTTTATCTTGTAGAAACCTTTTCAGCCACCAAGTCCGGAGAAGAAGCGTGACGTTCCAATTGACAATCCTATAGCTTCATTAGCTCTCATTGCTAGTCAGATTGGCAATGAACTTTTTCCAGTTTCGTGGGATGATACATTTTTTAAAATAAACACTGAACTGCCACTAATGATGTACAACACAGATTTATCAGAATTTATATCTGGGAATCAGGAGCTCAATATAAGTATAATTCAATTTTTTATGATGTAAGTATCTTTACCTATTCTTCAATTTACTTTATGTTAAATTATTATTGATTATGCTTTAACTAGAAACTTGTAGGTTTTTGCATAAAGTCTGTATCACTGAGGGGAAGGAAAATATGTATGGATTCTTAGATCCTGCATATACTAATCCTGTTGGACCAAAGTCATCTGATACTCAAGCATACATCACTAACACCCTGGAAAAAGAGGGAAAACAAATTTATTTATGCCCTTATATTAATGAGTAAGTTTAATTATATGTCATCAATTATTATTATTTCATGTTTTAAATATTTACTAACTCTTTTCATGGATGATATAGGCATCATTGGCAGTTGCTTGTCTTATCAATGGTTGATAAGACTGTTGTGTGGTTTTGTTCCCTACACAAGAAGATTCTCACAAAATTTAAGGATATCATTGATACGTAAGTACATTATAAACTTAACTTTGTATATGTTACTAATTAACCATCTACTAACGAGTTTTTTTGTATTAACCAGTTCATGGCGTGGATATAACATCCTAAAAGGTCGATCCAGTTCAAATAATTTGAACTAGATAAGAATAAAGGTTTGTAATTTTTATCTTTCTCTATTATCATTGTTTATCAATATACTAACATATTACTTTTTATTGAATTATAGTGTAATAAACAACCAGGAAGCTATGAGTGTGACTATTACATTATGCAATGGATGATTACCATTATAAGACTAGGTGTTAAAACTGGTTGGAAAGAGGTAATAACATGATATGTTAAATCATTTTTATAATTCTTGAACATATATATATATATATATATATATAAATTAATTTATGTCAACTATATTTTGCAACGCAGTTATTTACGGACGAAGCACCAATGAATTCGGAAGGCATTTCATATGTCAGAGATTCTTGGTCCACATATTTCATAAATTTTAATAACTCTACCATAGTTTATCAATAGTGTAGGTTTTATTATGTTTGATTACTATTGTAAATGTACATTTTAATTCTCTCAATTTATCTCTATATTTTTGTATTTGTCTGACTGGGTTTGATCATTATATGTAGGTTAATTTATATGGTTTAGGGACAATACGAATTGAACTTTAAAAAAAACACTATTTACAAATGCGGTTATTTACCAAAGCCGGATTTGTAAATCAAAATGCAAGATTTACAAATGCGGCTTTGGTAAATAACCGCATTTGTAAATAGTGATTTACGAATGCGGCTTTGGTAAATAACCGCATTTGTAAATAGTGATTTACGAATGCGGCTATTTACCAAAGCCGCATTCGTAAATCTAAAACCCCAGCTCATTCAGAAGAATATACAAATGCGGCTATTTCAAATAACCGCATTTGTAAATCGCATTTACAAATGCGGCTATAGAGTCGCATTTGTATTTCTCTGATCTACGACTGCGTGCTAATTAAATGCGGCTCTATAGCCACATTTGTAAATGTAAAATAATCGCATTTGATTAGCATTTCTGCGCTAGTGCAAGCAAAACCCAAAATCAAATTAAACAATCTTAATCTAATTTCAACTGTTTTGAAGATGGTGGAGCTGGATGTAGAAACAATAATAGACAATTTTATCAAAATCTTTAAAAGAAGTGCAAAGAAAATAGGTTTTAAATAATAAAAAATAAAATATTTAATTTCTATTTATTACTTTTTAAATGAATACAATATTTATTCTATTCTTATTTTAAAACACTTCTCTCTTTAATTATTTATAAAAAAATAATTGGTCTTTGTGTAATGCACTAAAAAAAATTACATAACCAACCGAAAATTCTAAATGCATAATTTTACCAATATAAAATAAGAATGATTTAATGTGTGAATTAAAATATACTTTTTTATGTAAAGTTCAAAATAAAATGAAAGTAAAAACAATTTACTAAAACATATTGATGTTTAACCATGCTAGTGATGGAGCTAAAAGCTATAAAACTCATAAAGTTGAAAGATTAGCAAATAATAAAAAATTAGTTAAATGATACTGTTTCTATAAATTTAATTTTCACTACAAGAAATTCATTAAATAACCATCAAAATTAGAGACAAAAAATAATTACACTATATTAACTAAATTAGATACTATTTTAGATACTAAAAAATTATTTGTATCTAAAGTGGTTTCTATTATTATTAAAAATTTATAAAATGGTTTCTAAATTAGTTATCAGTGTTTTAACTACTAATATTTTAGATTTTAAATTGGTCTCAATTAATATTTTAGAGACTAATTTAAAATCTAAAATATTAGTATCTAAAAGCTTGGTAGCTAATAGTGAGATATCAATAATTTTTTTAGTCTCTAAAATGGTCTTTAATTTAGTTCAATAATAATTAATTATTTTAGTCTATAAAATTAGTTGCAATTTGATGATTTTTTTTTGTTGTGTTTATTCATAAAATATATTTCGGGTTAATTAATTTTAGTGTTAAATTAATTTACATTCTTATAATTTTTATTTGTAGACGAATTACTTTAGTTACATTCTAATTTCCAATTATCTTATAATTAATCTTATATTATATCGTTAAAAATTTCCAACCAAGTTCAAAATAAAATATAAAAAATATTATTTAAAAATATTAAATAAATTGTTTGTTAAATACTATTTAAATAATATTTTAAAAATATTATTGATAAAGTCCAAACTAGTTTTCAGATAATAAAAAAAAGACAGCAGAAAGTTCTTTTTCTTTTAAATTTCATGTCACATTTAATATAATTTTACTTTTTATGAGACAATTATTATCAGAGACAATTTTATTTGAGTTAAATAAAATTCTTTAAATTATAATTTTTTTTAAGCATTTAACATAGTTTTTACTACCAAATTTTAATTTTAATTATTTATTAAGATTAAATAATTTCGTATTATTCTTTTGTCATCATGTATAATAATGGTTTTTAAAACTTAGATCTATGTAATATAAATTAACATCTCATCATCACGGATTGTCTATATTACCAGCCATTGAATTATAAATCCTATCAAAACATAATCAACATTGTTGTTATTGGTTGTCAACAATATTTTAAAGATGTGGTCACTAATTAAGATCATATCCACTAGTTTCTTATGGTGGGTAATACAAAGAATTTGTCATTCTTCAATATATCCACATCCTTAATTATCCAAATACACATTTGGTTTCGATTTTATTTTGTAAATATATATATATATATATATATATATATATATATATACTGTGGTTCATAATTTGCTCTTTATGTACTTTTGGCAACATCTTATCGTAAAATTTTGAACTATAACTCAATCTCTCGGTGGAAGTGATAGATTAAAGTGGAGATGATGGAGTAAGGCGGAAGCTATGGACTAAGAGGAGGTTTATGTGGAAAGAAGTGGTGCATTAAGATTTTTTTTTTTTTTAAGGATTCAGTCCAACTCTTATGTTACTAAAATAATTATTAAATAAAAATTAATTTTAGATACAAAACATAATTAGTATTATATTGACTAAATTAGATACTATCAAAGTTATAAAATAATTAGTTATTATATTAATTAGTTATTATATTGACTAAATTAAATACTATTAAAGTTAGAGCTACCAATTATTTAGATTCTAAAGTTGGTAATTAAAACATTCATAACTAATTAGATATCAATTTAGAAACCATTTATTAATAATAAAAATTATTTTAGATACCAATTCTTTCTCATCTCAAACATCATCGTCATTGGATCGGCTTGGTGGTTCTCCATTTTCTTGTGTTCGTTTGTCACTTCCCATCTTGTTTTTAGTGTGGTTCCCATGAGGTTCTTCAGCAGGTTTTCTTCTAGTCCCACAATAAATGTAAAAAATGTTCTTACAAAGATAGGATATCCCTTAAACAAGTTCTCTAGGTTGTTGTCTTAGGGCTTCACGTTTTCACTCCAATCGTTCTCTCGTCTTCGACAGGGTACCAGGAATAACACTTTGACGCTCAAGTCAGATGTTGTTTTATATATAGTTATATGTGTAGAATCAAGTGTTTATTACCCTTAATGATTTCGAGGGATAATTAGATTCCCTCCGTTGTTAATCATTCTTATGACTTTGATCATTAGGTCGAAAAGCTGATAGGGTGTGGTTCAATTGATTCGTTGAGCCGAAAGGTTGATAGGACGAGGTGCTAGAAGGTCTGGGTATGAACTTGGTGCCTCGAGTTGCTTACGGTACACATATAATTAAGGAATCACTTTAGGTATTATTGTTAGAGTTATTTAAGTATACTTCATTAAATTTTAATTAGAGAAAATGGCTACTTAATTTTATGTAGCAAAAGTTATTAAGTGTAGCTAAAATTATCGGGTTTCATTCTGTGAACGTAGGATCGATACTTCCTAAAATCGATTAGGAGCAACAAAGATTCAAATCTAGTGACTTTGGGATTGTTCGGGTGATAGTGGAGGATAATATAAATGTCTCGTTGACATGACCATTGAGGGTTTTTCTCGCAAACGAAAACAAAAACACTATGTCCATTTGCTTTGATAATCACAACTTCTTTTGTGAAGTCTTATTTTAATTCAATATATGTTATTATTTGAGTATTATGTGTAAATAATGTGATTTTTAAGATTGCATGATAGAATGAAAAATTGACCAAATCGATCATGATAATAATATCAAGAAAAGTTGATTATTTTTTTTATTAAAATCTATTTGATGGAAGAGTCACCAGTCACACACAACCACATAATAAGGAGGATGAAGACCTAGAGTTTGTTTATGAACTTATTTGCAAATATGAGTCTAATTGGGGTTTTGTTTATTTTTGTAAGCCCAATCAAGATGACAACTCCAGGATGAAGGAATGTACAAAGCATATCCAAAAGGACCTCCAACTCATTTAAACATAAACTAGAGTTTTGGTAAGAAAAACATAAGACTGAGTCTCGATTAACTAGACAACATTTTTTGGGTCAACTTTTAGCTTAAATAAATTGTATAAAGTTATTTATGATTCAATGTGTTACAATTAGTGGCCTAAACTGTTGGGTTTAATAGTGTCAAATTTCAAGAGGGGGGTGAATTGATCTTTTAAATCTTTCTCGCAGAATCAGTATTTATCACAGTGTACAGAAAATAAATCGATTTATTTGAAATTGAACAGATTTATTTTGGCACTGTTTGTGTTTGAAAAACGTTTATACAGTCTAGTTGATCACAAGATTATGCAGATCGATTTTCCAGATTCACACACACTGATATAATGAAGAAAACAGTGAATCACAAAACAGCAAGCTTCAATTTTAAGCAAGTGATTAAGGTTCAATTGATAGCTTGACAATTACTTGAGTAACCTATTACAATCAGCCTGTTCCAGTGGCTTTTAACATATTATAGATGTTCTTCTCAAGATCAAACAGTTTTCCAGAAATTAAGAACAGTATGAACCGAGCCCAGAAAGAACAAATTTATTATTGATTGAACAGATTTATTTCTTGACAGTTTAACAGTTATGCAGAAATTTAAGTGCAGAGATTAAGGGAGAATGAACACAAGACAATTATACTGGTTCACTCAACTGAGCTACATCCAGTCTTCACCTAAACCAAGGTGAAATTCACTAAATCACAATTCAAACAAACACAAATCCCACTGTTCTTGAACCCTACAAGAACTTAGGTACACTTGCTGAAAAACCCTATTTCAGCACACACACACTCTTCAAGGAACCCTATCAAGAAGAGTGTACAACCAAACTTTTACAAGAAAAGAAATGTGAAACGACTACACCTGATTGAGGATGCAGAAATCTACCTTAAACAGTAGAACAGATTGCTAGAATAGTAGCAACACCTCTCACCAAACTTTTGGAACCAAACAAGAACTAGCACTTTGTGATTTTCGAAATCTTTGAAGAACAGATGCTAATTCCTTGTAAATCCTCAATTCTCTGATGCAAAACTTGTTTTTACAATTGTATGATCGATTCTTAAACTCAGAAACAAGTTTTCATTTTATAGAAAACCAACTTATAACATATTTTTAAAAAACAGTTAAAGCTGTTATAAAATGAACAGATTGAAAATAAAATGAACAGATTTATTTCCAAAAGCAGTTAGAGAATTTGTTATGTGAGGAGACTTAGTCAGCCATTCTGGTGCAGAGACAAAACTGAAAACCGTTTAAGATAGCCATGGCACCAGAGTAAAAAATAATCTATTCATTTACAGATGAACAAATTTATTTTTCAAAACGAAAACAGAGAAAGCTTAACTATTTAAAACACAGTCGTTTTGAAAGGTAGAAGACTTAGTCAAAATACTTTATGCACAAAATCTAATTTTCACAAGACTTAGCCAAGGCATCAGTTTAAAAATGAATTTGTTTATTTAGAAAAGAACAGATTTATATTTATGCAGTAAACGTGTTTCTTGTAAAACATGTGAAAAACAGTTTAAGATACCTTATGCTTGTTCTTATCACATGGCCAGGGTAGGAGGTGAGTTACTCAACAAAAAGCCCACTCTTAAACAACCTCAAAACACTACCTAAGACACACTTAAAGCAAAAGGAAATATACATGAATTGTACATAGAAGTCTTCATCAAACACATGTCTTGAAGGGGCAGCAACCATCTTCAACAATCTCCCCCTGTTTGATGGAGACATATCCCCATAGCTCTATTGCTTTAAGAACCTGCACTGCACCAAAATTAATCCAGAAAAACAAAAGCATTGCATAACAAGTGAAATGGTTTAAAGGTGCAGAATTTAACTCCCTGCTTTAGTTAGCTTCACCTAGCATGGTGAGCTATTTTTCTTCCCCTTTGGATTCATCAAACAGCATATAAGCATAGGGAAAAAAACAGAAATATAACCATAATAGTCTAGAAAATAAAACCAAATTGTTCAGCATTACAGAAATTTTAAAACTGATAAAGAAAACATGAAAAACAAGAGACTACTGATCCTTGTAGTATAACTCTGCAAGTTGTGCCTGTACCCCTTCAATCTGATCATCAAGGTGTTGAAACCTTGCTTGAGTAGTCTCAAAGTAATCCCTTTGTTCTGCAGTCATTAGATCAAGGCGATACAACACTTGCCTTTCAAACATGGACATTGGTTCTCCTCGGTATTTTGGAGCTTGATAGGCAACTATGGCATTTGCAGCAACTTCCTCATGCACAGATTGGGGAGCAGGTGAGTCTCCTCTGGCTTCTGCAGATGGAGAACTTGTCCTTTGATTTCCAGCATGTTCAGCAGATTGTTCCTGTCCATAGGAGTGATGGATAACATAACGCGGACGTTCTGCAGCTTGAACTGTGTCATCCTCCATGGGAACAGCTTCATCCTTTTCCTCATTGTTGAGGTTTGAGGCTCCATGTTCTGCTTGAGGGTTCTTGCCTTTGAGAATCACCCAATTGTCCTCTACTTTGTGAAATCCCATCTTTGTGAGAGTTGAATTGTCAATCTCACTTACAGCCTTGATGGGGTCGTTTCTCTCATTTGTAGCATCAATGCCAAAGAAATCAATCAATTTTGAAACAAGTATAGCATAAGGAAAGCGATAATCAGCCAACCTTTTGGATTTCAGCATGTGTTCATTGATAATGAAAATCCAGTTTACCTTAATCTAGTTCATGATGCAATATAGAAGGATTAAATCCTCTTCATGTAAAACAGCATGATTTGTACCTCTTGGGATAAGTTGCCATGCTATGATGTAGGCAACAAGACATGGAGTGAGGTTGAAATGGCCTGCATGGAACCTGCTTATACTCTTTGTAGGATTCCTCATACAGCTTTTATAATATTGCAGCTTGTTGAATTCTTGAATTCCACTGGTGTTTCCTTTTCCCACTTTCAGTCCAGCATACTTGATTCCAGCGACAGAATTCCACACCTCACTTGTGATCTTCATCTTTATCCCTTTCACATAAGAGACAATGTTCTTTCCATCCAATGTTAGGTTAGTGTAAAACACCTTAACCAAGTCAGGATATACATTACCCGTTAATTCCAGCAGCTTTTTCAATTTCTGGTGCTTCAACACAACCCTTGTTTCTGCCAATTTTTCAGATTTCAGCCAGTTGAAATCCAGCACCTTGGGTATATTAATCTGCTTTCTGCTTGTCTCGTGGATGTAGGCATTGATTGCTTCTTCATTTCCAGCGAACCACCCTTCTAGCACACCTTGAAAGTGTTGAAGCTGGAGGAAGCTTCTTCCCTACCAAGGCTTGATGTGTGTTTGATGAAGAAAATGGCTTGGGTGCTTTGAAGATTGTAATAGGTTTTTAGATTCATATGTAATTAGGCTTGTAAGTGTGTATGATTGCCTTTTGCTGTGTAACCTATCCTAGATGCCTAACCAGTTCTAGATCAAGCACATGATGTGGTTAAATGGTTTTGAAAAGTCTTTTAAAATGGTTTTAACAGTTTTAAAACAGTACACAAATAAATCTGTTTTATGGAGAAAGAATCTGTTTATTTCTTCTCTGTTAAAAAGGCTTTCGTTAAATGGTTTTGAAAAGCTTTTTAAAATGGTTTTAACAGTTTTAAAACAGTACACAAATAAATCTGTTTTATGGAGAAAGAATCTGTTTATTTCTTCTCTGTTAAAAGGCTTTTCTAAATTTCTGTTAAGGCACCAAGGGAAAGCTTAGTTCGTTATTTCAGTTAAGATGAGCTGGCTTGTGTGCTATACTTTAATCTGTTTTACTATGAAAGAACAGGTTTATTCCTTGGTGAGTTGAAAGGTTTTTCACAAGTTAGTTAGGGCTCCAAAGGTACCACTCAGACAGTTATTTCTGTTAAGCTGAGTTGACAGTTTTCACAAAATAAATCTGTTATGTTCAAAACTGAATCTGTTGTTTTCTTAACTGCTTTTCAACTGTTTTTTGAAAAGAAGTTAGAAACTGTTTTCTATATAAACAATAACTCTCTCACATGAATGAGCGCTGAGGAATTACGCTTTTGACAGAGATCAAACAATTTCCATGTGAGAAGAAGGATTGAAAGGTTTTTTGAAAGGTTTTCCAAAGAGATTTTCAAGTGTGCTTGTTCTAGGAAACCTTGAATCTTGGTGAAGGTGCTGGTGCAGTTTCTGCAGCAAATTGAACTACTGGTTTTGAGTTCTTGCATCTTCTTTTCAGGTGTAATCTTTCCTTTATTCTGTTTTGTAAAGGTGTATGTGTTAGTCACTCCTTGATAGGGTTTCTTGGAGTGCAAGGTGTGCTGAAATAGGGTTTTTCAGCATTGTGTGTGGTGTTCTTGTAGTGTTCAAGAACTGCTGGTTTTGTAAGTGATTGGCACTGTTTTTTAGTGAATTCCACCTTGGGGTAAGGTGAGACTGGATGTAGCTCTGTATGAGTGAACCAGTATAAAAACGTGTGTATCTTGCATTCTCATCCCTGCACTCTTTTCTGTTTTTGCTTAATTCTGTCAAGAACTAAATCTGTTCTTTTTAAATTGAATCTGTTAATTCTGGGTTAAGTGAAAACTGTTCTTCCTGATTTGTTGAAGTTTTTTGATCATACACAAGGTTGCTGCATATAATGGTTTAAGTGAATTGTGAACAAACTGATCATTCATTAAAACCTGAGAAAGGATCATACTTCTTGAAATCTTGTGTTGTGTAACTTTTGATTGATTTCTAAGCACAGCTGTATCCTTCATCCTCACAATATTAAGCTGATTTGGTTCTGTTATATTTCTTGTTGATCACAATTTTACAGTGAACAAAATTCAAATTGTGCCAATACTGCTCTGAAAAATCAATCTGTTTCATATAAAAACAATCTGTTCTTTTTGCCTCTGGAATACTGAAAAATTGTGTGTTCTTGCGAAAATTTTATAAGCTCAATTCACCCCTCCCCTCTTGAACTTAGACACGAATAGACCCAACAGAAAGGTGTTTTGCTTGCCCTTATTTTTCTGTTTTTGTCTTGAAGAAGAAGCCATGGTTGAACCATAATTTTTCTCTTGGTTTCAAATGATGAGAACAGAAAGTGGATAGCCAATGTGGGTAGCAGATATTCACACAGATTTATATAGAAATGAATGGGTTGATATGGCAGTTATGAGTGGATATGCATGAAGATTTTATGCTCTAAATTTGTGCAGAGAATCTTTGAAAATATGCAACAAATATTTAGGGTCACGATGCACACAACTCATACCTTCATTGAGCACCCAAACCATCAAATCGGTTACATAATCATGACCAAAACCGTCAAAGGTACAGAGGTTAATGCCCACTAGGTCAATCAAGCAGTCAAAGATCAAAATTTCTCTTTCCTAGTCATCAAAGCATATCAGTACAGAAAATAAACACATTCAATTACGAATAAACAGATTTAATTTTTCACTGCTAGGCACAATTGACATTTATAATTCCCAATTCATTAAGCAGAAAATTAAACCTATCTTTAGCCAATGGTTTTGTGAACAAATCAGCAAGTTGTAAATCTGTACCAATGAACTTAATCTCACATGTTCCATTTGAAATGTGTTCCCTTAGGAAATGATGCCTAATTTCAATGTGTTTGGTTCTTGAATGCATGACAGGATTTTTGGTTAAGTTGATTGCACTTGTGTTATCACACAGCAGAGGTATATGGTTAAGTAAGATACCAAAATCATTTAATTGATGTCTTAGCCATATAGTTTGAGCACAACAACTCCCTGCTGCAATGTATTCTACTTCAGCCGTGGAGAGAGCTACACAAGCCTGCTTTTTGCATTGCCATGAAATTAAGCTTGATCCAAGCAAGTGACAGGTTCCACTAGTGCTCTTCCTATCAATTTTGCAACCTGCAAAATCTGAATCAGAATATCCAATTAAGCTTAATGAAATGTTACCTGGATACCACAAGCCAACTTCTTTAGTTCCTTGCAAATACTTCAAAATCCTTTTGGCAGCATTGTAGTGTGATTCTTTAGGAGCAGATTGAAACCTTGCACACATGCACACTACAAACATTATGTCTGGCCTGCTGGCAGTGAGATACAGTAGTGATCCTATGAGTCCTCTGTATTTGGTTTCATCAACATCAATTCCAGCTTCATCATGATCTAGGTGACAGCTTGTTGAGAAGGGTGTGCTGATTGGTTTACACTTGTCCATTTCAAATTTCTTCAGCAGATCCTTGCAATACTTAGCTTGATTTAAGAAAATGTCATCCTTGAGTTGTTTGACCTGCAAGCCTAGAAAATATTTCAACTCACCCATCATTGACATTTCAAACTCACTCTTCATGACTTTCACGAAAGCTTCACACAATTCTCTATTGTTTGATCCAAAAATGATGTCATCCACATATACTTGTACTAGGATTGTGTCATCTCCTTTCTTCTTAATGAACAAGGTCTTATCAGATGTGCCTCTGTCATAGCCTTGTGAGGTGAGAAAATCACTTAGCCTCTCATACCATTGCCTAGGAGCTTGCTTGAGCCCATAAAGAGCCTTTTTGAGTTTGAACACATATTCTAGATGCTGATGGTCTTCAAAACCTGGTGGTTGTGAAACAAATACCTCTTCATTTATATAACCATTCAAGAAGGCACTCTTCACATCCATTTGAAATAGCTTGAACCCTTTGATGCAGGAGAAGGCAAGTAGCAATCTAACAGCTTCTAACCGAGCCACTGGTGCATAGGTCTCATCATAGTCTATCCCTTCTTCTTGATTGTACCCTTTAGCTACTAGCCTAGCCTTATTTCTGGTAATCACCCCGTGCTCATCCATTTTGTTTCTGAATACCCATTTTGTCTCAATTATATTCATCTCAGGTATTCTAGGAACAAGAGTCCAGACCTCATTAAGAGCAAATTGATTCAGTTCCTCTTGCATAGCTAAAATCCAGTTGCTGTCCTTGAGAGCTTCATTCAGATTCTTGGGTTCCACTTGAGATGCAAAGGCCATTGCTTCACAGAAGTTGTTCAAGGATTTCCTAGTTGATACTCCTTTCTTAATGTTCCCAATGACATTATCAAGGGTTAGGTCTCTAGGGGTTTTCCACTCTTTTGGCAAACCTGCAGGCACAGTAGATTCTTGCATAGAATGTGTATCAGCAGTATCAAAATGAATCGATTCATTTTGATTTAAAACAGATTTAAATTCATTACTGTCAAGATCATCAGCAACAGTTTTAGATATGTTATGATCAGTTTCATAAAAAACAACATGCATTGATTCTTCTACTATGAGCAATCTTTTATTGAAGACTCTATATGCATGACCATTCAAAGCATAACCAATATGCACACCTTCATCAGATTTAGCATCAAACTTACCAAGATTTTCTTTGCCATTATTCAATACAAAGCATTTACACCCAAAAACTCTAAGGTGGCTCACACTAGGTTTTCTGCCCTTATACAATTCATATGGGGTTTTCTTAAGAATTGGTCTAATTAAGGTTCTATTTAACACATAAGCTGCAGTATAGACTGCATCAGCCCAAAAATACTTAGAAAGCTTAGATTCATTTAACATAGTTCTAGCTAGTTCCTCTAATGATCTGTTTTTCCTTTCAACTACACCATTTTGTTGGGGTGTCCTAGGGGCTGAAAAGGTGTGTGATATCCCATGCTTCTCACAGAACCTCTCAAATCTAGCATTCTAAAACTCTCCCCCATGATCACTTCAAATTGATTTAATGCAGCAACCATTTTCATTTTGCAGAATCTTTGCTAATTTCTTAAAGGCAGTGTAAGCATCATGTTTATGTGCAAGAAATAAAGTCCATGTAAATCTAGAGTAATCATCCACAACATCTAAGGCATACAAATTTCCAGCCAAGCTAGCAACTCTAGATGGTCCAAATAAGTCCATATGCAGTACATCCAAAGGCTTTTTTGTAGAGACAATATCTTTTAAATTGAAAGAATATTTTATTTGTTTACCTTTCACACAAGCATCACAGAGCCTGTTATCCTGAAATTTGATGTTAGGTAAACCAGAAACTAAATCTTTAGATTTCAGTTTATTTAAGTGATTAGTGTGTATGTGAGCTAACCTCCTATGCCACAACCAAGACTCATCACTTCTAGACAACAAACACTCATTTGAAGAGTTAGTTTCCATGATATTCAAAAGATATATGTTATTCACTCTCTTACCAGTAAACAATACCTTACTAGATGAATCACTTGAGATTGTGCAGCCTTTTGACTCAAAGTTCACCTTGTATCCTTTGTCACAAGGTTGACTTATGCTGAGAAGGCTATGCTTGAGTCCTTCTACATAAAGCACATTCTCAATGGTTGTTGAGTTTCCTGTTCCAACAGTGCCTCTGCCCAAAATCCTTCCTCGGTTAATATCACCAGAGGTTACATGTCCTTCTGCTTTGAGCTTCAAGCTAGTGAATTTTGTAAGATCTCCAGTCATATGCTTGGAACAGCCATTGTCCAAGTACCACTGATTTTTCTTGCTGCCCATCTGCAAAACAGAATAAAAATGATACAAATGGTACCCTTTTCAGTATAGGGTCTAGCACAGATTAAAACTTTCTCTTTGGTAGCCATTTTGCTAAATTCTTAGGAACAAGATGCTTTCTAGCAATGCAAGACCTAGAGATATGACCAGATTTCATGCAGGAAAAACAGGTTACATGAGATGCCTTTTTGCCACTGTTAAAAGCTGAAAAACCTGATTTTGCTGGAACAAAAAAACTTGAAAGCTTTTTGACATTGGTTACATTTACAGGGGTATAACCAAGTCCATTTTTATTGAAAACAGCATTCTGTGAACCAAGAAGAGACTCAAGGTTCTCTCTTCCCTTGGTGAAATTGGAAAGGGTTTTTAGCAAATACTCCACTTGTTTTTCCAATTTTTTGCAGTTTTCACAGGTTTTAATAGAGGCATGCAAGCATGTTAGTTCAAGGCTTACCAAATCTGTTTTGGCCTTATGCAATTCTTCCTCAAGTGTTTTTACTTTAGGTGCAAGCACATTATTTACCTTTTGCAGCTTATTGCATATTACAACTAGCCTATTTGCTTCATCATGTGTTTCTTTGAAAGCAGCAAGCAATTGATCATAGTTATCTGAATCCACAGAGAAATCACTTACTGAATCAGAGATTGACTCCTCATCCTTCATCATGAAGCACAAATTGTTTTCCTCATCTTCTGTTGAAGAGCTGCTGGTTGAAGATACTTCATTTTCCTCCCATGAAATATAAGTTCTTCTTCCGTTGCTCCTTTCAACTCTCTTGCTGGCAGATTTTTCCTTTGCTTGATTGTCTGGACAATCCGTTTTGATGTGCCTTGTTTTGCCACAGCCAAAGCAAGTATATTTAGAGGAATTTGAATCATTGGGTTTAGGATACCTTTTTTTCTGCTGGTTTCTATCTCTGCTTTTCTTCTTCAGAAATTTGCTGAATCTTTTTGTAAGAAGACTGATTGTTTCATCATCTTCAGCATCTTCTTTTTCCTCCTTGATCTCATTCTGTTCACTTGCTTTCAGTGCAAGACCTTTGAGTTTTCTCTCTTCTGTTTCCTGCTCTTTGAGTCTCTTGAGCTCTAGCTCATGCTCCATTACCTTTCCAAAGAGTGCAGCAGTTCCCAGCTTTGACAGATCACGACTTTCAGATATGGTAGTCACCTTTGGCTGCCAGCTTCTGTCGAGGCACTTCAATATCTTTATGTTGAGTTCCTCTCTGTCAAATTCTTTTCCCAAACCAGTAAGGTGATTCACAATATGAGTGAACCTTTTCTGCACATCAGCAATGCTCTCCTCGGGTTGCATTTTAAACAATTCATATTCTTGGATGAGAGCATGTTTTCTTGACCTCTTCACATCTTCAGTACCCTCATGAGTGACTTCTAAGACTTCCCACATCTCCTTAGCTGACTTACATTGCGATATCCTGAAGAACTCATCCATTGTTAATGCAGAGGTTATGATGTTCTTGGCCACAAGATCATGTTCAGCCTTCCTCCTTTCGGTCTCATTCCATTCAGATCTTGGCTTTACCACTTCTTCATCCATAACAACCTGCATTGGCACATAGGGTCCATGGACAACAGCTTCCCAGATTAATGCATCAATAGATTCCATGAAAATTTGCATTCTAATTTTCCAAAACGCATAATTCATTCCATTGAACATAAGTGGTCTATTAACAGCAGATCCCTCAGCAAAAAGCACTTTAAACTCAGACTTTATTGCAAACAAACTTGATTAACATACAAGTCTTTGTTCGGCTGAGACTTCCGCGTCTGCGGATTCTCTAGTAGCTGCTCTAGCGTCTACTTCGTCGGGTGCTGAATCGGATGCTTTATCTGCGCGGTTTGAAACTCTTTGGAAAAGAAAATGCTTTGCCCAGGAATTCTAGGTTGAAAGCCCTCTCTGATACCAATTGTTGAGTTTAATAATGTCAAAGTTCAAGAGGGGGGGTGAATTGATCTTTTAAATCTTTCTTACAGAATCAGTATTTATCATAGTGTACAGAAAATAAATCGATTTATTTGAAATTGAACAGATTTATTTTGGCACTTTTTGTGTTTGAAAAACGTTTATACAGTCAAGTTGATCACAAGATTATGCAGATCGATTTTCCAAATTCACACACACTGATATAATGAAGAAAACAGTGAATCACAAAACAACAAGCTTCAATTTTAAGCAAGTGATTAAGGTTCAATTGATAGCTTGACAATTACTTGAGTAACCTATTACAATCAACCTGTTCCAGTGGCTTTTAACATATTATAGATGTTCTTCTCAAGATCAAACAGTTTTCCAGAAATTAAGAACAGTATGAACCGAGCCCAGAAAGAACAAATTTATTATTGATTGAACAGATTTATTTCTTGACAGTTTAACAGTTATGCAGAAATTTAAGTGCAGAGATTAAGGGAGAATGAACACAAGACAATTATACTGGTTCACTCAACTGAGCTACATCCAGTCTTCACCTAAACCAAGGTGAAATTCACTAAATCACAATTCAAACAAACACAAATCCCACTGTTCTTGAACCCTACAAGAACTTAGGTACACTTGCTGAAAAACCCTATTTCAGCACACACACTCTTCAAGGAACCCTATCAAGAAGAGTGTACAACCAAACTTTTACAAGAAAAGAAATGTGAAACGACTACACCTGATTGAGGATGCAGAAATCTACCTTAAACAGTAGAACAGATTGCTAGAATAGTAGCAACACCTCTCACCAAACTTTTGGAACCAAACAAGAACTAGCACTTTGTGATTTTCGAAATCTTTGAAGAACAGATGCTAATTCCTTGTAAATCCTCAATTCTCTGATGCAAAACTTGTTTTTACAATTGTATGATCGATTCTTAAACTCAGAAACAAGTTTTCATTTTATAGAAAACCAACTTATAACATATTTTTAAAAAACAGTTAAAGCTGTTATAAAATGAACAGATTGAAAATAAAATGAACAGATTTATTTCCAAAAGCAATTAGAGAATTTGTTATGTGAGGAGACTTAGTCAGCCATTCTGGTGCAGGGACAAAACTGAAAACCGTTTAAGATAGCCATGGCACCAGAGTAAAAAATAATCTATTCATTTACAGATGAACAAATTTATTTTTCAAAACGAAAACAGAGAAAGCTTAACTATTTAAAACACAGTCGTTTTGAAAGGTAGAAGACTTAGTCAAAATACTTTATGCACAAAATCTAATTTTCACAAGACTTAGCCAAGGCATCAGTTTAAAAATGAATCTGTTTATTTAGAAAAGAACAGATTTATTTTTATGCAGTAAACATGTTTTTTGTAAAACATGTGAAAAACAGTTTAAGAAACCTTATGCTTTTTCTTATCACATGGCCAGGGTAGGAGGTGAGTTACTCAGCAAAAAACCTACTCTTAAACAACCTCAAAACACTACCTAAGACACACTTAAAGCAAAAGGAAATATACATGAATTGTACATAGAAGTCTTCATCAAACACATGTCTTGAAGGGGCAACAACCATCTTCAACATAAACAAGAGGGGGGGAGGTGAATTGTTTTCACCAGATTTTCACAGAGTTTAGAAGTAAAGTGAAAAGTTATGAAAAATCAACCAATTGATTTTCTGTTCAACTCAATAAAATTTCTATTTTAAGGTTATGTCCAAAAAATCAACTTGTTGTTTTCACGAAATAACTGGTTTTTTATACCAACAGAATTTAAAACAAAGTTAAAACAATTTCTAAGAATAGAGATAGAGAGAATCACAAAAGATGTTTATACTGGTTAACTCTTAACCAAGAGCTACATCCAGTCCTCAGCTAACCACTGAGAATTCACTGTAATCAAATATAGATTACAAACCACACACCAAGAGTGGTGATCTTTAATCCCTCAAGAACACACACCACCTTTGGCAAACACCACAATTTTCATAAATACCTTTCTAAAACTGCCTTCCAAGAGAACACACATAAGTACAATGTTCAAGAAGAAGAGAATATAATACACCTGGATATACAAATCTTAAGTTCAGAAGAATACAAAACCCAATCCTATTTCACACACTTGAGATGATCCAAAGCTTTTGATTTCTTGAAAAATGTTTTAAGCAATCTAAACCCTAAACCCTAAACCATCTGATGTGATTCCACTAGCCATATAGAGAAAGGTTCTTGACCTTCTTAGGAATCACCTTGAGTTGGACATTATAGAGGCACTTTTCTTAGAGTTGGATCATTGTTCTAAGACAAGAACTCACCAAAAACTAGTACCAAATCCCAAACTCATTTGGATGAACCAATTTTAGTCAAATTGAACCGAACAAAAGAGTAAGAAAAGCAAAGGAACAAGATGAATGGACAGAATTATAAAACTGCCGAACCAAAATACTCATAAAAACAGCAAGAACACCAAACCAAACTCAAGAATACAAGCTAACAAAAACAAATGAAAGAGGAGAAAGGAAGGAGAGAATAAATGCTCATGAAGATGAAGATGGAAGGAGGATGGATGATCTCGCCACTAGAAGTGTGGAATGCTCCTAGATGAGAGTGATGCCGCCACTTGAGGACTCCATTGATCCATCAAGATAAGACTAGAGAAGAAGGCTCAAAGCTCTCCAAAGTTCACTCAAAATTTGAGTAGAGTTTTCTTAGATTAATTCCAATCTGAATTTTACAAAGAAGGCACCTCTATTTATAGCCTAAGGTGCTGAAAAACAAAGCTAAGAGAATTCAAAATTCCCTCCTAATCCTATTCAAAATCGGCGCCTAAACCATGCATGAGGAAGGTGTGACTCTTTCCTTCACTTTGGCACCTCCTATTCTACTCCTACACCTATCTACTAATACACCCCCCCCCCCTAAAGCTCCTAACTAAAGCCTAAAAGATGCTATACAAAAGAGGTTTCTAAAGTTTCCCTCTAAGCACCTTCACCTAAAGAAATTACAAAAAGAGAAAATAAATGTCCCCTAGCTCCCAAAGCTTTGAACATGATTCTTGTAATCCTTTGAGGTGGACTTTGACCTCCATGGGCGTCTTCTATTTGTGCCTCCACCTCCTCTTGATCTTGTTGATTGGTCTCCATGTCCTCTTGAGCTTGATCTCCATCATACTCCCCGAGTTGGAGAGAATTCGACCACGAATTCTGGAGACCTACAGAAAAAGGAGTTAGATCGCTGACATTAAAAGTATGACTACCTAAGAATATATCAGGCATATCTAACTCATAAGCATTGTCATTAATCCTCTTGAGGACTTGGAAAGGTCCATCCCCTCGAGGCATTAGTTTGGACTTCCTTTGAGTAGGAAAACGATCCTTCCTCAAGTGAAGCCAAACCCAATCGCCCTCATCAAACAACAATGCTTTTCTCCTTTTATTGGCAAGTTCAGCATACTTGCCAACCTTCTTCTCAATTCTCTTCTTGATGTCTTTATGCAAAGTTTTCACAAAAGAAGCCTTTTCATCTCCATCTTTGCACAAGACATCTCCAAGAAGGGGAATAGGAAGAAGATCAAGAGGTGTTAGGGGATTAAACCCATAGACCACCTCAAAAGGAGAATGAGAGGTGGTAGAATTTACTACACGATTATATGCAAACTCAACATGGGGTAGTAAATTCTCCCACACTCTAGGATTCCCCGAAATAAAACATCTCAATAGTTGTCCTAAAGTTCTATTCACCACCTCGGTTTGACCATCAGTTTGTGGGTGGCAAGTGGTAGAGAATAAAAGCTTAGTCCCAAGCTTGCCCCACAAGGTCTTCCAAAAGTGACTCAAGAATTTAGGATCTCTATCGGACACTATAGACCTAGGAATCCCATGTAAGCGAACCACTTCTTGGAAGAAGAGGTTTGCAATGTGGCATGCATCATCCACTTTGTGGCAAGGAATAAAGTGAGCCATCTTTGAAAAACGATCCACTACCACAAAAATGGAGTCCTTTCCCTTTGATGTCTTGGGTAAGCCTAAGATGAAATCCATAGATATATCTACCCAAGGCATTGAAGGGATAGGAAGAGGAGTATATAGACCATGGGGATGCATTTTAGATTTAGCTTTGCAACAAGCTATGCGTTTATCACACAAACTATGAACATGTTTATGCATATGAGGCCAAAAGAAATGTTCATGCAACACATCCAAAGTTTTAGCAACCCCAAAATGTCCCATTAAACCCCCCTCATGAGCTTCTCTAACAAGAGATAATCTAATAGAGCATTGGGGAACACAAAAACGTTTTCCCTTAAAAAGAAAGCCATCTTGAATAAAAAAATCTTTGTGTCCTCCCTTAAGACACTCTTGATAGAGGAGAGAAAAATCAAGGTCATCATGATAAAGTTCCTTAATGTGATCAAAACCAAGATATTGAGAGTTTAAAAGATTTAGCAAGGTGTATCTTCTAGAAAGAGCATCCGCCACAATATTTATTTTGCCTTGCTTGTGTTTGATCACATAAGGAAATTGCTCAATGAATTCCACCCACTTAGCATGCCTCTTGTTAAGTTTGTTTTGGCTTTTCAAATATTTAAGAGATTCATGATCACTATGTATCACAAACTCTTTAGGAAAAAGATAGTGTTGCCAAGTAAACAAAGCCCTAACAAGTGCATATAATTCCTTATCATAGGTGGAATAGTTGAGATGACTTCCCTTCAATTTCTCACTAAAATAGGCTATGGAGTGGCCCTCTTGAAGGAGAACAGCCTCAATACCTATGCTTGAAGCATCACACTCAATCTCAAATGTCTTAGTGAAATTAGGAAGGGCCAAGATGGGAGCATTAGTCAATTTTTCTTTCAAAGTGTCAAAAGCATTTTGTTGTGCTTCTCCCCAATGAAAGACCACATCCTTTTTCACTATGTCATTGAGTGGTGCGGCAATGGTACCAAAGTTTGGGACAAATCTTCTATAGAAAGAAGCAAGTCCATGAAAACTTCGGACCTCATTCAAAGATTTCGGTGTAGGCCAATTTTGAATGGCCACCACCTTTGTTTTGTCCACATGGACCCCTTTACAACTCACAACAAACCCTAGGAATTCTATATGATTAAGAGCAAACATACATTTAGCAAGGTTAGCATACAAATGTTCCTTCCTAAGGGTTTCTAAAACTTGCCTAACATGCAACCTATGGTCATTCAAAGATAAGCTATAAATGAGAATGTCATCAAAGTAAACCACAACAAACTTACCAATGAAAGGTCTAAGAACATGATGCATGAGGCGCATGAAGGTACTTGGTGAATTAGTTAAACCAAAAGGCATAACTAACCACTCATATAAACCAAAGTTGGTCTTAAAAGCCGTCTTCCATTCATCACCCGGTTTGATACGGATTTGATTGTAGCCGCTTTTAAGATCAATCTTTGAAAAGATTTTAGAACCATGTAATTCATCCAACAAATCATCTAGTCTAGGTATGGGATGCCTATACTTAATGGTTATGTTATTTATGGCCCTACAATCCGAACACATTCGCCATGTGCCATCCTTTTTTGGCACTAAGATGATAGGCATAGCACAAGGACTCATGCTATCTTGCACCCACCCTTTCTCAATCAAAGCCTCAACTTGTTGGCGAATTTCCTTGGTTTCACTTGGATTGGTCCTATATGCTAGACGGTTTGGTAAAGAAGAGCCCGGTATCAAATCAATTTGGTGCTCAATCCCTCTCAAAGGTGGAAGTCCATTTGGAGGATCTTGAAACACATCTTGGAACTCTTCTACCAAATTTTCCAAGCAATGAGGACTATCAACAAGTGATTCTACTCTAAGAGTTCTAGGGATGGCTAAGAAAAGAGGATGATGAGCCACTATTTCCCTTTCAATGTCACACCTAGACACAAGGAGTGTAGGCTTAGAACTCTTATCTTTTTTATCTTTTTTATCTTTTTTACTCTCCCTCTTTTTTTTCATGATAACTTGGTCCTCATGGACTTCTCTTAGAGAGAGAGATTTTAAAGTAACCTTGTGACCATGGAATTCAAAAGATCGTTTGTTGGTAAAGCCATCATGTAAAACTTTTCTATCAAATTGCCAAGGCCTTCCCAAAAGAACATGAGTGGCTTCCATGGGCACAACATCACATAATACCTCATCTTTGTATTTTCCAATGGAGAAATGGATGAGGACTTGTTTATTAACAATTATTTCTCCTACTTCACTAAGCCATTGTAATTTGTAGGGCTTTGTATGAGAGATAGTAGGCAATCCAAGCTTATCTACTACTCTTGTACTAGCCACATTTGCACAACTACCCCCATCCACTATCAAGGAACAAATGTTGTTTTGAATAAGACATCTTGTATGGAAAATATTTTCCCTTTGACTTTCATCAAAAGGTTGTGAAACTTGTCCAAGAAGTCTTCTCACAACTAACAAGTCCCCTTCAAGTGGACATTCGCTCTCTTCCTCACTAGATGCATGAGAATGTAATGAATGCTTAGGAGAATCCGAATCATGCTCACTAGCTACAATGCCCTCATGCATGTACATACTTCGTTTGGAAGGACAATTTGCAGCAATATGACCATAACCCATACATTTAAAGCATTTAGTATTAGACGTTCTAGTGGGAGATTTAGGCCTAGAAGTAGATGGCTTAGATTCCTTGGGTTTGAAAGAAGAATCTTTGGAAGGATGTTTAGAAAAAGAAGTTTTGTTTCTCCAAGACTTGGAGTAGTATCCATCATTGGAAGCATTTTTAAAGAGTTTTTCTTAGCAAGTTGGGCTTCCACCTTCATTGCAAGATGAACTAAAGAGCCCAATGATGAATACTCTTGTAACTCAACAATGTCTTGAATATCCTTCCTAAGACCACTCACAAACCTAGCAACCATGGCTTCTTCACTTTCTTCTAATTCAATTTTAAGCACAAGCGTCTCAAGCTCCTTATAATATTCATCCACATTTAGCGTGCCTTGTTGAAACCGTTGGAGTCTCAACATGAGGTCTTTCCTAAAATTTGGGGGCACAAACCTAGCGCGCATATGATCCTTTAAAGAGTTCCAAGAGTCCACGAGAGGACCCTTGTGATAGATAATGTCCTTTACAATTCCATGCCACCATTTCATGGCATAATCACTAAACTCTAGGGTGGCTAGCTTGAGCTTATGCTCATCTTGGATCTCAAAAATTTGTTCACACTTAGCCTCCCAATCTAAATATACATTTGGATCACTAGAACCATTAAAACAAGGTAGCTTGACCGAAAGAAGCTTGGACTTTGCATCATGATAGAAGCCATTGCCGTAGTGAATTCTTTCCCCTTGGTGATGATGTCTTTGTCCATGGACTTGGGGTGGAGGTCTCCTTCTCCTATGCTCATCTTCACGGCCAACATCATTTGAAGAAGCTCTTGAAGATGGTCTATGAGAATGATGTCCATCATGGATAGAAGGAGATGGTCTAGCTTGTTGGACCTCCATCTTTTGCCTTTTCTCCTCCAACCGTCTAATTGTTCTTTGAGCTTCATGTAATTCACCAAGAATTGAAGCTTTGGAAGGAGAATTCTGCTTGTAGGATGCATCACTTGAAAATCCAGCCATTTGTAATTAAAAACAGTAAACACACAAAACAGCAAACAAGTTAAAAAAATTAACAAAAACAGTGAGCTTGGCAATTGAAACTGCCGAAGTGAAATGAGGTAGAAAAAGAGGTCACTCTCGAAGAAATAATGTTCTTGCACCAATCTGATCTTGAGGCCTTGGAATCCTCAAATGAAAGATGTCAAAGCAAGCACACCAATCTCAAAAGCAACCACCACAAAACCAATGAAACAATAAAGACAAACAAGAAAAGGTATAAGCAAAGAAAGGTAATTGCAAAAGGAAAACTATATGTGAGACAAACTCAAAGAGTAAGAATGAAAGACAAACAAGAAAATAAAGAACTCAATGAAAAAAGTAGGCACACAAAAGAATACTTAAGGAAAAGCACTAGAGTAGATGAAGAAAACAAAAATTTAGCTACTGGAAATTTTTTTTTAAAATGCAAACTGTGCTTGATATTCACTGATTTAACTGGAATGATGTAGAGCGAACTGGATTATGAAATTTAAACCACAGAAACTTCAAGATGTTAACTCAAAAATGGCACTGGAATCAATTAAAAACAGTAAGCCAATTAATTGAGATAAATTTTTTAAAATCGCTGCCAGATTACCGTATTCTTTTCGGCAGAATTGTATACTTTTTTTATTTTATTTATCATTTTTTGTGTACTTTGAATTTTTGAATGATTCCTTTTTCTACTCTTTTATAACACTTTGAATATCACAAATCCAGAATTTCAGAATTTTCCAGTGAGTAAATCAATTGCAATAAGGAAAAACAGTAAGCACTTTTTTTCAGAAACAGAGGAATCCTAATAGGAATAAAAAACAGAATGATGAACTAGCAAAGACATAATGGAAAATGATGTATTGGAACTTGTATAGGTCTAGAATACAAGTATGAACTCAATTCTAAAAGGAAAAATGCACAAAGGACCAATATCAATTCAGAAAATTATATGACACCAAAGCAAGAAACAATCAAAGCAATAAAAGTACTACTAGAAGTAATGACAATTATGGAATAACATGACTAAGACAAAACTTGACATGATTACAAAATTAAAAGACACATCACAAATTTTAACAACAAGTGAAAGGAAGCTTAAGGTAAACTCTAGGAAGGATAATGCCATTCCAAAAGAGCAACCATACTCATAAGAAGAATGAGTGCCATAAACCTTTTCACAAACACTTGGTATAAAAGAAAAACAGCAAGAAAAACTCAATTAACACCTAAAGAGCTCTTGAAATTAAAGTGCACACAACTCAACAATTAAACAAGAAGAACCTAAGACTCATGATACCACATGATGTGATTCCACTAGCCATATAGAGAAAGGTTCTTGACCTTCTTAGGAATCACCTTGAGTTGGACATTATAGAGGCACTTTTCTTAGAGTTGGATCATTGTTCTAAGACAAGAACTCACCAAAAACTAGTACCAAATCCCAAACTCATTTGGATGAACCAATTTTAGTCAAATTGAACCGAACAAAAGAGTAAGAAAAGCAAAGGAACAAGATGAATGGACAAGTTAAAAACTACTAGACAACACATACACCCAACAGTAAGGTCTTTAAGCTTTCCACATAGATTTGGAGAGATCAAAGCATCTTGTTCAACAATCTCCCCTTATTTGATGAAGGCAAATCCCTAGTTTGTTTGTGTTGCAGTTTTTGAACTTGAAAGGTCTTGCAAAACAGGATTTGTATACATACAACGCAAGTACAACAACAGGAATTAAAATAGTTTCCCAAGGCACATAAAACCAGTTTTCTGCATAACCCATAAGCAGAAAAAACCAGTTCAAATTAGTGTGGCAAAACCAACTTATTGTGCAGCAGAACCATGGTGTATCAGAGTGTGGCAACAGTAGAATGTAGTAGAATTAAACCCATCAATGCAACCAAATGATTCACAAACTTCTCTCCCTATTTCTCTTCACAAATAGACAAAGAGAACAACTAAGCATAAAACAATCTTAGAGTATTTGCAGTTAATCCGTTGTATTCAAATGTACCAACATTAGTCTTTCATGAAGTGGCCAGGGCCTTCTCTAAGTCTATATGGGACAATGGTCTAGGAGCAACTTTCTTGCACAGGTCAAGAGATCTGAACCATTGTAACCTTCACATAAGAAAGTTATACGGTCAAAGTCAATATTTTCTTCAATACTCTCACCCTTCAAGATAACATTCAATATATCGGTCGTTTTCCTTTGGTCCGAAATATCAATTTCAAATGCTTGAGAAATTCTTCGAAGTATTGCTTCATCAAATTCTGATTAGTAGCAACAAGGACCATAACTTGAGCATTCTGACCAGTAGTAAAACCATCCCACAGATCCATGAATTTAGTTTTCATGTTTAACAAAGCCTCATGATCTGTTGTACGACATTGACCCGAAAAAAACTGTCAACTTCATCAATGAATATGATGCCAGGCTGGAGCTTATGAGTTAGACTAAATATGGTAGACACAATTTTCTAGGCATCTCTAACCACTTGTTCCTCAAGTTTGAAATCCAAACATTGATGAAAACTGCTCAAGACTCCTTAGCAATAGCTTTAGCAAGCATGGTTTTCCTCGTGCTAGGTGGTCCATACAATAGGACACCCTTTTTGTGGCCCATGAAGTTTATCATGAGAAAACAAGGCAGGTTTTCTTAGAGGCAGAATAACAAGTTCATATAGAGCTTGTTTTGTCGTTTTCAGTCCTCCAATAGAGTTAAACGCCACATGAATATGGTCATAATTGATAACATTAAGAGCCTTTTTCGGAAGCCTCGTGATTCAGGTCGAGTTATCGGAGGCTAACGAACAAAACCAAACAACTTAGTGTTGTGCTAGCAGCGTACAAAACCAACTCAACCTTCTAAATGTTCTCATATGAAAACCCAAGTTTATATTGCACAAGGTTATACGAAAATATCATCTGCACGTTTCTCTTTCCACCCCCAAAAATTAAATTGTCACCCTACATTTTCTCTAAAACAAAAAATCCTTCTTTCGAGATCTGGCAGCCACTTGAGAGCTTCCCAAATTACTCAAGATAAGACCTCAAACCTAAGAGGACATAAGCCTCACTGAGAGCTCACACAATTTATGTAGAGTTTATTTACTTCATTCAAATTCAACTTGTAAAATACAATGGGTAGGCCTCCTATTTATAGGTGAAGGAGCCTTGGAAAACAAGCAAGAGGGGTAAGATGGGAAAAGGGAAAAAATGGGCAGCCTTAGGGTTTGACTAAGTCAAACCCGCACCCTAAGCTTGTCCTTCTAGAAACTAGGTCAAATTGCATTCCTAAAGGGCTAGGAACAAGCTAAAATGATACCTACATCCCTATTATGCTAAAGGTACCCTATTCTAGCCTATCTTTTCTATTTGGACCTCTAAAGTGAGCCCATATTATTTACAAACATATTATATTTTTTAGGAAGACCAAAAGGAAGAACTTCTAATATTCAGGTTTATAGCTTGTTCTTCTTTTGTTGATTCTTTCTCGAGGCTTGGTGGGGGCCTTGCTTTGTATCTTGAGATGACTGACCCTTTTGGGAAGTGCTTGTTGTGTCCTTAGTTATCCATCGGTTTGTATCATGCTCCCCAAGTTCGAAAGAATTCGTCCTCGAATTTAGAACCCTTGCAAATAACATAGTGAGTTTGTTCACATGATTTGTATATGGTAGGTGTGAAGCAAACTTATTAAGCTTAGCGAGATTAAATGGTTGAATTCTAGCTACAGGCCATGTTTGGAAAGAATATTTGGGGATGAAATGATTTTGGGGAATCCTCTTAGAAGGTGATAACCTTTAGGAGGTTTTTGAATATCATCCCTAAACTTAATCAAATATATCAAGTATTTAGAATGTTTAGGTAATGAAAAAGACAAGGAAGAAAAACACCTTTGAGGTGAAATGATGATACCCGTGTTATCTTGTTCTTCGTTTTCTCTTTCATTTTCACTTTTGGTTTTTGTTTTAATTTGGGCCTGATGTTCCTCTTTTAGTTTTGGGGGTTCTTTTATTTGGTCAATTGGCAACTATATGCCCAAACCCTAAACATTTAAAACATTTTGTGCTTGAAGGTTTGGTGGGTGACTTAGGGGTAGAGGTAGAAGGTTTGTCTTTAAAAACGTTATAGGAAGAAGTGGTTTCTTTTGAAAAATTGGAAGGAGAAGTTGTTGTTGAAATATTATTTTTATCCTTCCTTGAAGATTTTAGAAGCCATCATGATGAGTAGTTTTGAAAGTTGTTTTCGTTAAAATATGTGATTCCACCTTGATGGCTAGGTGAACCAACTTTTTTAAAGAATAGTACTCATATAATTCTACTACATCTTTAATTTCTCTCCCTAAATCACTCACAAACCTAGTGATCTTTGACTCTTCACTATCATGCATATTTATCTTAGTCAAAGTTGTTTCTAGATCTTTAAAATATTCGTCTACCGTCCTAGGTCCTTGATGAAGTCGTTGGAGCTTCAACAAGAGTTCCTTCCTAGAAGGAGGAGGAACAAACCGCGCACGCATACATGCTTTCAAATCATACCAAAAGACTACGACTGTCCTCTTGTTTAGCCCAATGTCCATTACAGTTTGTTGCCACCATTTGATGGCATAGTCTAAAAAAACTAGGGAAGCTAACCTAACCTTTTGGGCCTCAGTGACCTTATACACATTAAAGAGATGTTCAACTTTAGCTTCCCACTCTAAATACAAAGTAGGGTCATTGGACCCACTAAAACTAGGTAGCTTTACAAAATCAAAAGAATGTTGTGGTTGTTGTTGGTGTTGATGGTGTTGTTTGTCAAAATTATGCACTCGCCAATCATGTTCTTGACTCCCATAGTGCATGGAATGACTAGTTGTTTTTGGCGGCTCCCATCTCCTTTCTTGAGTTTGCCTTGCTTGAGCTTCTTCTAGATTTTGCAATCTTTTCGCTAGTTGGCTTATTTGCTCGTCTTTGTGGACCATTCGCTTCTTGACCTCCACAGGTTCTCCCAAAAGGTGGGCTTTGTGATGTGATTGTGGTTTTGAAGATTCACCTAAAGACAAATGACCCATAATGTTTGCACAAAGGAATCAAACAATTAGTGAAAAAGAAGTTAGAATACACTATCTCAAGTTTGCGTCACTTTTGGTGAAAAGAAATCAAGAGTTTAACACTCAAAGCACTCAAAAAAAATCCTCTAAAAAAGGTCTATCTTGGTGTTGAAAATTTCGCAAGTGAAAGATGACAAAGCCAAACACACTTGATCTTAAAGAACCATAACAAAACTTAAGAAATTTGAAAAGACAATCAAGAAAAGCTCAAAACAAGAAAGCTAAACCAAATTTGTGAAAAGAGATTATGACAAAACTTGAAAAGGAAGACAAGCAAGAAAAAGGCACACAAAAAAGACTTTAAGATACCTACTAAACTTTTAACAATGAAACTTTCTTTAGAAATTTGTCAAAGCAAAAGGATAAAAATTCCACAAAGGTTGAAATCAATTTGTCAATCAAGATGAACCCAAAATTTTGAAAATGTTGCTCTTTGAAATATTGGAACACGAAATAGCTTGCACAAATTCCCTTTTCTCTTTTTTTGTATACTTGTTCTTGGATTATGGAAATGAAATGTCCATGGTTTTGACCATGCATATTTTCATATAACTCCAATTTTCATAAAAAGTTTGGGATTCAAAATAATTGATCACTTGAAATCTTTTGTTTGGAACTTAAATCTACTTCTACTAGAACAAGTTTCTAATTACTTATAAACTTTCACAATAAAAAGGAAGTAAGTAGAGGCAAAAATAGAAGGACTCCTAGAACACTAAAGAACATATGACTCAAGGAAAAAAAGCAAGAACAATAAAAGACATAGACGAACAATCAAAAAGTGAAACAATGCTATTGAATAAAGGTAAATGCCGAAATTAAAAGCAAGAAAATAAAGGGCTGAAATTAAAAGTGCTTAAAAGTAAGGACAAGAATTTAAAGGTACTTGAATGTGAAGACAAGAAATTAAAGATCCTTGAATGTAAAAACAAGGAATTAAAGGTGCAAGAAAAAGTAAAATGTCAAATCAACTCTAAGCAAAATAAGCTCAAGAACCTAAGCTCTGATAACCACATGATGTGAGTTGATTTTTAGATGTTTTCATTTATCGTAACATTTTTACTTAAGGTTGGGATTTTATCAATTTATGGTGAGGACCTAAGGAAGATTCCCTCTGAAAACGAATTTAACAAAGTGGTTAAGTAAGTGTGAAGGTTCACTTCACATAGGCAAAAATGAAAAACAAGATATAGTGAGGATGAGATGCAATTGCAGAATTGAAAATGGGCACAAGGTTAACATCAATGGTGGTCATCGCCTCCCAAATGATGAACCATACTCATGATTATGAGTGAAACAGAAGAGCAACAAAGAATAGAAACTAAAGAGACAAACACATAAAATGGAATGGAGAAATGGAATGAAAAAACTTATGATGGTGGGTGAGAAATGTCACGCCACTTCCCAAATCACTCAAGATAAGACCTCAAACTTAAGAGGACTTAAGCCTCACTAAGAGCTCACACAATTTGTACAGAGTTTTTTTACTTCATTCAAATTCAACTTGTAAAATACAATGGGTAGGTCTCTTATTTATAGGTGAAGGAGCCTTGGAAAACAAACAAGAGGGGTAGGATGGGAAAAGGGAAAAAATGGGCAGCCTTAGGGTTTGACTAACTCAAATCCGCACCCTAGGCTTGTCCTTCTAGAAACTAGGTCAAATTGCCTTCCTAAAGGGCTAGGAACAAGCTAAAATGATACCTACACCCCCTATTATGCTAAAGGCACCTTATTCAAGCCTATCGTTTCAATTTGAACCCCTAAAGTGAGCCCAAATTATTTACAAACATATTATATGTTTTAAGAAGACTAAAAGGAAGAACTTCTGGTATTCAGGTTTATAGCTTCTTCTTCTTTTGTTGATTCGTTCTCGAGACTTGGTGGGCCCTGGCTTTGGGACTTGTATCTTGATATGACTGACCCTTTTGGGAAGTGCTTGTTGGTTTGTATCATCTTTCCACTCCCAAAACTTAAATTGTCATCCTACATTTTCTCCAAAACAAAAAATCCTTCTTTCGAGATCTGGCAGCCAATTCCACACCTTCCAAACTAGGCAAATCAATTCCTATCTTTGCATCAATATCTTTTTCCAATACCTGAGCTTTTTAAAAAAGTCATTCCATATCGCAGTGTTATCAAAAAGTTATTAGTTATCAACATCATAGATGTAGCACACTTTTTTGTGGTGAATTGAATAGTAGAAAATGCTCTTGGAACCCGACCTTTGCCATGCCTTTACCTTCATCATTGCAATAGTTCCTTTACAAATATTTATCAACCCCATGAACACCAATGTTATTGCCATTCATAAAAAGCTTTGGATTTCCAATAAAACAACAAAATATATTCCCTTATGGCCAGATTCTGAGGCATACATATTGTTATTTGACTAACAACCAGTTTTGAAAAGCAGAAACAGGTTTAACCATGCATAAGCAATTATGGAAGCTTTATTCAGAGGTGCCAGAGGCAAACAACAAGATATTTTGTACTTTCAACAAGTTGTTTTACTGTGACAACAAAGAAAACCTTTTCCAAAACAAATAATCACCTTTTAAAGTGATGAAAAATTTGTTCAGACCTTTGCAAAGAAAACCCCAATAGATTCACCCAAAAGAATAAATTTAGATGTTCATATGGTTACAAGGAACACTTACATAAGTTGAGAAATGAAAACACACATACTCTCTTTATTCTTGAAGTTTCTCTTTTGAGCAACTAATATGCATGTGTCAAAGATATCTCTTAACTTTCAAAGAACCCTGCAAGACATATATAATTGAAAAGTAAAAGCACAAAGAAAGACTTTACTCTTGTTGGTTTTCCCTTAAGTAGTTATTCTTTGAACTCAAGATGTTTCTTGGCTGCCAAGGATACCTACAAGAAAAGGTTAAAAAGCAAGATTTGGTCCCCTTATGAATTTGGGTCTATAGGCATTAGCTGGGACATTAGGAACCTTAGAAATCTTAAGAACCCATTTCAAAACACCTTTAGAAACAGGAAACCTTCTAACTCTACAAAATCTAACAGTGTGGCCCCTTTTCATGCAGTAAAAGCAAGTTTTAACCGGTTGTTTCAACAAAACAACTGGTTGTTTTTCAAAGAAATTGGAAAACGGTTTTGAAACTGACATGTTCTTGTTGTTTGGGTTAATTCCCAGTCCAGCCTTTCCAAAAACATAATTTTGTGAAGCAAGAACAGTTTCAAGATTTGATTGGCCTTGGGAAAACTTGTCCACAATTTTTAAAAGATAGTGAACCTTTTTTTTGAAGAGATTCACAATTTTCACAAAAATATGAATCAACACACTTATAAGAAGAGTTTTGGTAGATCATTTCTAGGTTTTAAAAATCAGTTTTTGAATATTTTAACTCTTCTTCTAGGGTCTTGACTATGTTTTCCAACCAATTATTTAATCATTTCAACCGGTTACTAAAAAATGCCAATCTATTAGCTTCCTCATGAGTTTCTTTAAAAGCATCAAGAAGTTGACTATAGTTTTAATTCACAGAAGTATTTAGACTTACTGTGTGATTCCGATTATTCATTTGCCATTAAAAAAAGGTTGGCTTTCCTCATCATCCTTTAATGAAGAACTTGAAGATGAATCATCATTGTACGTTCTTTTTGCTTTGCCTTTCTTATCATACTTCTTGTAACCCCCTTTCTCTTTGCTCACATTGCTTGGAAATTCATCCTTGATGTGTCCCTGTTTGCCACATCCAAAACAAGTATAGTTTTTAGAATTAAATTCATTAATATTCTTGCCATTGTACCTCTTTGATGGCTGGTTTGTGTCCCTGCCGTTCTTCTTCAAGAACTTTCTAAACTTCCTTGTGAGAAAGTTGAGAGTCTCACCATCACTGCACTCACTTGATTCTTGACCATCCTTATGACCTATAGCTCTTAAAGCAATGCTCCTCACATGCTTTTCTTCATTTTCTTGGTCATTTAATCGGTTCATCTCAAGTTCATGCTCCCTTAGCTTTCCACACAGGGAGGTTGTGGTCAATGTGGTTAAATCCTTGGATTCTGAAATTGTAGTGACCTTTAGTTTCCAAGATCTATCCAAGCATTTGAGGATCTTGATGTTCAGCTCCTCCCTTTCAAAGATCTTGCCAAGGCTAATGAGGTGATTCATTATGTGAGTGAATATTTTTCTGCACATCCGAGATGGTTTCCCTTTAAGCATCGTGAACATTTCATATTCTTGGATCAAGGCATGCTTCATTTCCCTCTTCACATCAATTGTGCCTTCATGGGTAACCTCAAGGATGTCCCACATCTCCTTTGCAAATGCGCATTATGAGACCCTGAAAAATTCACCAGAATTCAAAGCAGAATTAGTAATGTTCTTCGTAATGCAATCATATTAAGCTCTTTTAATTTCACTCTCAGTCCATTGGGACCAAGGTTTTTCAATGAAAACATCATCTTTTTCAAACTTAGGTACAAAAGGCACATTTGTGATAGCATTCCAGATTCCTCTATCAATTGATTCAACAAAAAATTTCATTATAACCTTCCAAAATTGATAGTTCAATCCACAAAACAAAGGTAGCCTGATTACAGAAGCACCCTTCCCAAAGGGTAGTTTTTCAACAATTTTAGAAAAGGTTTTAGGATTGAAACTTGAGTAACTTTCAAGAACTCAACTCCTGGTGCCAATTGTTAGAATTAGTGGCCTAAACAATAGAGGGGTGAATTGTTTTCACTTTCACAAAGTTTGGAAGTAGAGTGAAAAGCTCTGAAAAATCAACCAATTGATTTTCTGTTCAACTTAATAAATTTTTTGTTTTAAGGTTATTTCCAGAAAATCAACATGTTGTTTTCACGAGACAACCGATTGTTTATACCAGCAGAATTTAAAACAAAGTTAAAACAGTTTATAAGAGTAGAGATAAAGAGAATCACCCAATGCTATTCCACACACTTGAGATGATCCAAAGCTTTTGAATTCTTGAAAAATGTTTTAAGCAATCTCACTTTCTTAATCAGTTCAAAAGAATGTTAAACAGCCTTTATATAAACCCAATCAAGTGGTCAAATTTGTTATATCAAAAACCAAAAGTAGTTGGAAGCATTTAAAATCAGTTCTAACCACTTAACAAAATTCTGTTATGAAAACAACAGGTTGTTTTCCAGAACAATCGATTGAAATAATTTTTCTGTTAAGGTTTTCATGAAAACAACCATTTGATTATGTTTGATAGCAAAGACAAAATAAATAAAAGCTTTCCCAAACCATTTAAAAACCATTAAGTGTCAAACAATAAGTTGATTCGACATTTCAACAGGTTGAAATTTCACACCCTTCTAGAAAACTCATCTTTTCAAAAAGATAATGATTCAAATGAACTTGGATCATCTTAAGGAGTGAATTAACAAGTTAAAAGCTACTAGATAACACACACACACCCAACAACAAGGTCTTCAAGCTTTCCACATAGATTTGGAGGCATCAAAATATCTTGTTCAACACAATGGACCAAGTAACATAGGTTTTTGGGCTTGTATTTGGTTCAATAGTATAATAGGTATAGTTAAGGTAACAATTGGGTTTCTTTGAGCCCAATGTAACCCTAGAACGTCTAGGGTATAATATAGAACAAAAATTACCTTGGCAAGGAGCACATTGATGTCCACATGGCAGCCTAGGATTGGAGAGTTTTATTTTGAATTTTCAAATTTTGAGTCCAAAATATTCAACCTTCTCTCCTTTAAATTGAGGTGCTTAGCTCATGGAAAATAGATCAAATATATGAGTGTTATGCTGCCAATTTGCAAGCCTAAGCATTCCCTTATTTAAATTGCTCTAAGATAGACATCGTTGGTCTTATCCTTCACTTCTCCAAGTGATATGGTTGAA
The DNA here is from genome assembly GCF_000499845.2 of Phaseolus vulgaris. Taxonomy (NCBI): domain Eukaryota; kingdom Viridiplantae; phylum Streptophyta; class Magnoliopsida; order Fabales; family Fabaceae; genus Phaseolus; species Phaseolus vulgaris. The sequence continues at coordinate 8,734,566 of NC_023758.2, read as the reverse complement.
CCAATCACTCTCCATACTTCTCATGGCAACTCCAAGGAATCCATAGCTACAATAGAGTCGTCCTTAACACAATACTTCCATTAAGCTTCTGCCAATCTGTTTCAAATTTCAAGAAAAACTCAAATCAAATGAGAGAATGTTATCACTACTTGTGACATCTTATGAAGATATAAAATAAAATTGATTAAGCTAAAGAGATAGATAACCATAGAAGCATTTCAATAATAACAAAATTTATAAAGTACAAAAACATGATGAAGTAGGGTATACTTATCAACCATAAAAACCATTAGTCATGTATTTATTATATTGTAACTTAGTAACCATTAATTAAAGTAGGCAAATACATATTAAAAATAAGTAATTATAGATGAATTATGAAATTATAAATAAAAATTATGGTTGTGCCTCTAGTCTCCTGTTTAACCTAATTTGCTAAGGTTAAGAAACTTCTTGCATGGCGTTGATGGACTTGTAGAATAAAACATAGAAAGGCCCAATGTATCTAGCACCATCTCGCTCAAGCGAGATATAGCTCTCTTGAGCGAGCAAAGCGTCGATTTTGTCCAATGCTTATGAAGCATTCTCGCTCAAGCGAGAATGGGATTGCTTGAGCGAGATGCTCTGATGTTGATTTGGGCTTTTTCTGCACTTGTGCATTCCTGGGCCTTCCATCTTTCTTATTTTTGCTTATATTATTCTTCTTTATCTCAATCATCTCCATTCTTCCCTAAAAACCTAAAATTAACACCAAATTTGGGAATAAAATGTTCTTATTCAAATAAAGATCATAAAATATGTAAAAAGGTATAATTTCATAAATTAGGGATTATTTTATATTTATTTTAGCAATTAATACTCATAAGTGACTATATTTTTAATATGAAATATTACGGAAATTAGGCACTTATGAATTCTCCCCAACTCAGAATCTTGCTTGTCCTCAAGCAAATGAAATGAATATATTTGAATGTAAATATCAAAACAGCTTAATTTACTAAGCAACATATTAAATTATAAACTTATGATGTTCCAAATTCAAATATAGAAAAATATAGATACAATTAACTTTCAGGATCAAATCAAATAAATAAATGACAATTTATTAAGGAATTTATTCTCACATGCTCATAGATAAGTGTTTCTCTCTATTTTCACTGAATGAAAACAAATCACAGTTCCTTTTATTTTCATCTTCCTATCACAAACATATTAGAAACATGAATCTTGAGGTCATTCCCAAGGTTATAATGAGACTAAGCTTCCAAAAAGTATTGGTTTTTCAGATAACAAAATCCACATCTTAAAGAAGAACATATCTACAATCCAATTATAGCACATGAGTTATCTAATCACCACTTTCTTTTGACTTCACACTTTTCCTCATTTTCATTCTACTATTCATGATTTTCAAAAAAAAAATTCTTTTTCTCATCAATAGGAATAAATTCTTCCTATTTTCAATTCTTTGAGCTTTCAACAATTAGAACCAACCATTCTCTTTTATATGTATATTGCATTTATGTTCTCCTTCCTTAAACATGGTAAAGGTTATGAAAATATATCATTAAAATTTTAGGATGCAAAAATAACAAAAATTCTTGGCTCAAAAGGGCTATATAAAAACATGAATTCTAATAAGATAAAGGTTGGCTATTTGGCCCTGGGTTCCTAATTAACACAAATGCCTCAATCATCTTCATGCTCTTTTATGACGTAATAATAAAATAAAAATTAAGCAACCACAACTATCAATTCATTAATAAAACTCTTAAAACTATTTAAGGTTCACACACTCACTTGGTTCCTTTTTGGTTTGTCATTTTCTGTCCTAATCAATCATCCTGTTAAATTTTCATGTATCACAATATCAACTACATTTGAATAGGAATTCAATCATATTTTCTTTTCTAACATGTCTCTAATTCATCTCACTATTTAATATTTAAACACAAAATCTTTTTTCCACAATTCAAAATTAATATTCTAGTTCTTTTTTATTTGAAAAAAAAAAGTTGAAAACAAATTAAATTAAAACTAAAAATAAATCAAGCATATAATTCGAGAATAGCAATTCAAACTATAAAAAAAATAATCAAATAAGAAAATAAAAAAATAAAAAAAAACAAAACAAAACAACCGAAAATAATAATAAACAAAAATTAAAAAATTAAAATTAAAATTAAAATTAAAAATAAAATTCAAATTCAAATATCTGAAAAGAAGAGAAAATAGAAAGATAAAACCATAGTTTTGCTCTATCCTTGCTTTCTCTGAAGTTATACAGCTCCATATTAAAATCTTCATTTATAATTTTAGATGGCCCTGCTTCATTTGCTTGATCTGTCCTGTAAATAATAGAACCTGTCTCCAGGCCAAAATACATAAGTTGCAAACTGATCGTGAGGCATATAAGGATTCGGTTTCCTTTAAGGAATTTTTTTCTTTTTTTTTTTTGCAAAAATTGCTCACTTGAGCGAGATTCCCTGTGGGAAACTCATTTTTTCGTCGTATAACTCGTTTAAGAGACATTTGTCTCGCTTGAGCGAGATTCTCTACAGGAAACTCAAAATTTGCGTCATCAAACTCGCATAAGTGAGATTTACCTCGCTTGAGCGATGACTCCAAGGAATACCCCTTTTTTCGTCGTCCAACTCGCCTAAGCGAGATTTGACTCGCCTGAGCGAGAATCACTGCAAGAAAACATGATTTTTGAAAGGTAAAATCAAAACAAAGATAACAAGAAAACATAAAACTAAAATGTGGACTGGGTTGCCTCCTAGTAAACGCTCATTTAACGTCATCTAGCTTGACACCTGTTTATCTTAAGGTGAAAAACTTCCTTTGTTGCATCCTTTGGTATGCATTTTTTCACTGCATTAAAATTTTTTAGACTGTCAAAAAGATTAAAAGTTACCTCCTCATTTTGAGCTCTAACTTGAAGTTCTTCTTTGTCAACATCAACTATAATTCTAGAAGTCTTCATAAAGGGTCTTCCAAGTATCAAGAGAACCTCCTCAACTTTTTTCATATCCATTATAATAAAATCCATAGGGAATATGAACTTATCCACCTTCACAAGAACATCTTCAACCACACCATAAGGATATTTGGTCACTCTATCAGCCAACTTTAATGTCATATTGGTGGGTTTAATCTCCAAATTACCTATTTTCTTCAGCATTGCCAAAGGAATTAGATATATGCTTGCCCTCAAATCCAGTACAGCATTGTCCACAGATAAAACACCTATAGACACAGAAAGATTAAAGCTTCCTAGGTCCTTGGATTTTTTTAGGCAAGCCTTTTTTAATAATGACAATATATCTATCTTCCAGCTCTATATTTCTCTCTTCAATATAGTTCATATTCTTTTGGAATCTTTTGAATGTTGAATCTTGCTTCATATTTGCTAAAAAATAATTTTTAGGGAGTAAATTGTCAAAAAAAAAATATTTCCTTCTCTTTTTTTGAATGAGCTTGAGGATATGATAATTCTTTTTTATAACACCTCTCTCCTAATTTTCTGTTTTTCTCCCTCACTACTTTGCTTTTCTCTCTCTTTCATCCCTTTCTCCTGTTATTCTACCACTTTCAAAGGAAATTTCATTACAATGCTCTTTCGGGTTGGTTTGGGCGTTGACTAAAAATTGGCCACATACTGGCCATAGTAGCTTTGATGAGTTTCTCCACAATGTCTTCAATTTTACTTATCCTTTCAGGCATGGATGGATAATTGGGTTGTTGATGTTGTTGGAAAGGCCCTTGGTTATTGAAGAAACCACATTGCCTTCCCTAATTACCCATGAAATTTACCTCAACTTCAGGTGAATTATTGTTATAAGAATAGTGACCATTAGGATGATCACCTCCACAAAAATCACACCTAATTGGTTGAATCTGGCTTTGAGATGAATGAACAACATATAATTGTTGGGAAAATTTAGCCATTTGTGCGGTCAGTTGCTCAATTTGTTGCGTCAGAATTTTATTTTGAGTCAAGAGTGCATCTTCTAACAACCCTTTCTTCTAAATACCTTGTCTATCATTCAAGGCTTGATAATCAGTTGATGTCAATGCATCAATAATCCTTGTCGCTTGTTCTACATAAAGAGCCATCATTGTGCCACCAGCTGCGACATCTAGCAACATCTTTGTGTCAGATTTGAGACCATTGATGATGGCATTGAGCTCTTCTCTTTTGTGAATTTTGGGTGGTTTGCGGAAGTTTTGTGGTTTGTTGATGGAACAAGGCCCTCCTAGGAGGTGTGGCTGCCTTGGAGGTGCATGAAAAGTAGGACTTCAGGGAGGTTCGGCCAGCCCCTTTGGAAGGTGAAAGGATTGAAGATTAAGACCTAGATTCTAGGCAAGGGAGTAAAAAATGGCTCAATTTTGGCAGCATAACAATACTCAATTTAATCTTACAAAATGAGAGCCAAGCACCTCCTTATATAGGATTGGAGGGCTGGAATTTGAAGAGCTAAATACAAATGAAATGCTAGCCAAATTACATGCAAGTGTAAGCACATGGAAGCACATGGAGCACATGGCACATGGGAGCACATGGCCACCTAGCCTTCACATGGCCGGCCTAGATTAGTGTGGTAGGTTCTAGAAACCGTAACTAATCTAGGTAATCCTAATTTGCAAAATTAAACAAAGGTTCACTATGCTATGCTATTTGCACCACAAATAAAGTTATGCTACGCTTGATGGGCTTCTTGGAACAACAACTCTCTTGTTCATGGACCTTGTTGTCCTAGACGCTCTTGTGGGTGCCCTTCATGCAAACATCAACTCTCTTGGTCATGGACCTTGTTTTCCTAGACACTCTTGTGAGTTCCCTTCATGCAAGGTTGGTCCTAGACGCTCTTTTGGTTGCTTTTCATGCAAGGTTGGTCCTAGACGCTCTTGTGGTTGCCATTCATACAAGGTTGGTCCTAGACGCTCTTTTGGTTGCTGGGGCATCTTCCATCATCCCCTCCCTATTGAAAAGGATTTTTCCTCAAATCCATTGCTTCTTCTTCTTCGTGGCTAGGGGGATGGATGTGTATGGTTGGATGGTGTCCATCATCTCCTCCTTCTTGAGAAAATCTATCCTCAGATCCACAGTGGTGATGTCGGATAGCAGCCTCTTGCTTCTTCAACTATGCTTGTCCTCCCGGATCAAACTTCCATCTAGGGGAATTATCAAATAAAGCAAATGAGTTAGTTGAAGTAGTTATAAAAAAATCAATTTTATAAAGTTGCCATTTTTGTTTTTCTTTTGTTTTTGGCAACTTTTTACAATATTTCTCTTTTGATCGTTGTATGTGTTCTCTAATCCTCACTTTAAAATTTTCAATCTTTGTTACTTTTTCCTTAGGCACAAGTCCTTTAGGACATGGTAACAACTTAAAAGGAGAAAGAGAATTAAGTCCACATACAATTTCAAATGTAGAAATATTAGTAGTCTTGTGGACTACTTTATTGTATGCATGCTCATCTCTAGAGTTGTGTGTGCACTTCATGATTACTCTAGGTATAGTAGAAAGAGCTATGTTTTCAATTTCAGTGTGACCATTCTTTTGAGGATGATAAGAATTTGAAGAGTACAACTTAGTTCCAAGTTTTTCTAAAAGTATACTCAAAAAATGGTTTTCAAAGTTTGGAGCTCTTTTCAATACTATGCTTAGAGGTAAACTATGAAGTTTCATTACTTCTCTAGAGAAGAGCTTATCCATAAAAATGGAATCAATACCTTTTGTAGTCCAAGGAAGCTCTAATATAAAATCTAGTTTTATACTCAAAAAATGGTTTTCAAAGTTTGGAGCTCTTTTCAATACTATGCTTAGAGGTAAACTATGAAGTTTCATTACTTCTCTAGAGAAGAGCTTATCCATAAAAATGGAATCAATACCTTTTGTAGTCCAAGGAAGCTCTAATATAAAATCTAGTTTTATATCTTCCCATGGATCATTTGCAAAAGGTAAAGGAGTATAGAGTTCATGAGACATCGCCTTAGATGTATTTTTAAAACAAGGAATGTATCTAGGGTAATGTCTTTGAACATCTTTTCTCATGGGTGATAAGAGTTTTCCTTTTAAAAGCGCTAGAGTTTTATCAACTTTAATTTGGCCCATGAGTTCTCCTTCATGAAGAATTTCTCTTTTATGTGTGAAGGTAGTCTCGTTGATACAACCTTTGTTCATGAAAATTTTAATTCTTTGCAATGGTTGTCTCAATAAGACATGAGAAGTTTCTTTAGGCACTACCTCACATAAAAATTTGTCTTTGTAGATGCCTATAGATAACTTGACCTTCACTTGGTGAGATCTTAGCACATATGAAAAATAATCTACTACATTTTTATCTATGCAAGCCTCTTTTAAGGATTCTTCTTTTTTTTACTAGGCTTGCAAGTGTTCCTTTACAGAAGGTAAGGCTAGGTTGTTCAACAAGAAGCATATTTTCAAAGGTATTTTCAACTTTTCCTTCTTGTTGAATGACCTTGTGGGAAGGAACACTCTTCTCCCACGCCTTTTGCTTTCCAAGGGTTTTCTCTTGCTTTTCTATTTTTACATTTTCATCACTCTCACTAGCTTCTTTTTCTTGGCTACTATTCTCATCTTTGTCCCTTAAGATCATAGATCTTTCATTGGAACATTGAGATGCTAGAAGGCCCTTACCAAGACATTCTAAACATTGAATTTCTCTAGCTTGAGTGTGTGAGATATGCTCGTCTAGGTTTTGGGAAAGTTCTAGAGATGTTTCTTTTGTATGCTCTTCCTCTCTAGGAAACTCATCCTTGTCATAAGATACATAGTATGAACTTTGTTTTTGACTTGATTGTTGCCTCAAAATTTGTTTTTCAACTTTAATGCTAAGTTGAATCAAGCCATTTAAATCTCTATAAGGTAAAAGTTCAACTTTGTTTCTTATCTCAAGTTTGAGACCACTTAAAAACCTAGCTATGGTGGTATGGTTGTCTTCGTTAATCCTTGCCCTATATGACATCATCTTTTGCCAATATTCTTCTACACTCATATTTCCTTGATGAAGTCTTTGAAGCTTGTCCATCAACTTCCTATTGTAAAGTGAGGGAATATGGCGACATCTCAAGGCTCCCCTAAGGGCATTCCAATTTGTAATGGGAGGGTCCTTGTGGAGATGTCTCTCTCTTTGTAGGGCATTCCACCAATACATAGCATCACCTTGAAAACTTAAGGTAGCTAAGGGTACTTTCTTTTCTTCACTCACATGGTTGCAAGCAAACAATTGCTCTACCCTCATCTCCCAATATAGATATGTTTCTACATCTTCTTTTCCATAGAAATGAGGTAGCTCTACCTTAACCTCCTTTAGGTTTTCTTGTCTCTCTTTTCTAGCTCTCCTAGGGGATGGTTGATGATATTCATTTGTCCTAAGACTTTCTTCCCCAAAAGAATCATAAACTTGAGAGCTATATGCATGAGAATGTAATTTTTTTGAAATTTGAGACTTCTCATCCTTTGCTTTAGTCAATTCATTAGTTTTGGCCTCATTCTTCAATTGTTTAGATGAAATTGATTGAATATCCTTGGAAAGTTGTTTTAAAAGAGATTTCAAGGATTTCACATCACTTTTAAGAGATTTAGAGGAGTGAGAAGACATGACTAAAACTTTGTGTGTAGAAGTGCTTTACCTTAAGAAAGAAGAGAAAAGTTAATGAACGTAGTTTTCCAGGTAAGAGAGGTGAGTCACTAAGGACTACTTAAATACCAAGTCTTGCCTTAGCCAAAAACTATCCCTCAAAATCTTCACACAATTCTTTTTCTAAGTAAATCACTTAGAACACAATGAGGATGGAGAAATCAAATTTTATGCAAGAAAACAATGCAAAGCTATTTAACAACTAAAGCAATTTATCAAAGCTTTAAACAAAGATAAGCATAAGCAAATTAAGCAAACTAAGCAAACTAAGCAAATATGGACGTAAGGAAAACTAGCTAAGACAATTAACAAAATTAATCTACAAAGCTTAAACTAGTCGTTACTAGGTAAGGCTTCTTAGACACTTTGAGCCTTTGAAGACACACTCACCGTCTAATTCATGATTAATCCACTAATTAACAAGAGTGAAATGTAATTACAATTCAAGAAATGCAAAGAAATTAAATTGCACAAATTAAATTTCAGCTAGGCACTCCTTTGACTTGTTGTTACTCTTCTTTGTTGTGTCCTTCAAAGTGTATGGTGTATTTTGGTATTGTGTTTGTTGCTGCCCCTTGCCTTGAGCCTCTTTGATTTAAGTAATTACATTCTTCAATACAGTACCTATTAAGTAAAGCTAGACTTAATATTGATATTTATCCCACTCAACAAGCACCAATTGATATTTATCCACCAACAATTTTAGAGTTCAAGAAAAGAAAGCAAGAAACAATTAAAATTTAAAAACAGCACCACTGCAATTGGATTTAATAATGTGACACAACTAGAAGGAGTTCAGAATGAATTGGACAAGAAAATAAAAATAGGCACTCAAATAATGGATGACACACAATAGGAACCTAAAGATTGGCATTAGAATTGATTTGAAAAACCAAAACAGCACCACTGAAAATATTGTGGTCCAGAAAGCGTGACTTAAATGATTTATTTTGAGCTGGCTATTTTGTATTTGTTTCTGAAAATTTAAATCAATTCAGTTTCTTAACAAACTTTTGCCGTTGGTTTCACTCCAATCACATGTGCCAATTAATTATGATAATTTTTTCAAAAACAGTGTCCAATTACCGCCAGGTGTAACGCCAGAATGCACACTTCTTTTGTATGATTTATCTTTTTTTTCTATTTTTTTCAACTGATTATCTTTTTTCTTTTTGACCTGACACCTCAAACTATTGAAATTCAGAGGCTCATAATTTTCTTATGACTATTTAATTTTCATAAAGCAAAACCGCCAAAAAAGATTTGTGAAAACAGAGGATTCTGAAATCTGGAATCAAAACAGAAAGATATACTTCAAAAACACAATGGAATTAATGTGATGGAATTTGTGTGGATCTAGCACACAAATATGAACTCAAACTAAAAAGAAAAATGCACCAAAGGATCAAAACAAAACAGAATTCAGATTAAGCACTCAAACCAAAAACAAGAAACAAATAAATCAAAAAAAAATACTACTAAGATTTGTTGACAATTTTTGGAATCACATGACTTGACAAAACTTGTAGATTCAGAAAATAAAATGACTCAAACACATCATATGAACCAATTAGAAATTCAAGCAAGACTCAAATATCCTAAAAAAAAAAAAAACAGCAACCAATTCACCAAAGAATCCTACACAAAATTGCAAATAAGATACTCAAGCACAAATTGAACAATTCTACCGATTGAAATGCTAAGAAGAGCATCCAACTCAAATTAAAAACGTAAAACAGCAAGACAACTTGAATAAAAGATGAAAAACTTGAAGAAAAGAAGAACTCAAGCAGAAAAATGAAAAGAGATACTTGTCTCTTGAAGACCATAGCTCTGATACCAAATGATGGCATTTAGCTCTTCTCTTTTGTGAATTTTGGGTGGTTTGCGGAAGCTTTGTGGTTTGTTGATGGAACAAGACCCTCCTAGGAGGTGTGGCTGCCTTGGAGGTGCATGAAGAGTAGGAATTTAAGGAGGTTCGGCCAGCCCCTTTGGAAGGTGAAAGGATTGAAGATTAAGACCTAGATTATAGGCAAGTGAGTAAAGTATGGCTCAAGTTTGGCAGCATAACAATACTCAATTTAATCTTACAAAATGAGAGCCAAGCACCTCCTTATATAGGATTGGAGGGCTGGAATTTGAAGAGCCAAATACAAATGAAATGCTAGCCAAATTACATGCAAGTGTAAGCACATGGAAGCACATGGCCACCTAGCCTTCACATGGCCGGCCTAGATTAGTGTGGTAGGTTCTAGAAACCGTAACTAATCTAGGTAATCCTAATTTAATCCTAATTTGCATAATTAAACAAAGGTTCACAATGTTATGCTATTTGCACCACAAATAAAGCTATGCTACGCTTGATGGGCTTCTTGGAACAACAACTCTCTTGGTCATGGACCTTGTTGTCCTAGACGCTCTTGTGGGTGCCCTTCATGCTAACATCAACTCTCTTGGTCATGGACCTTGTTGTCCTAGACGCTCTTATGGGTGCCCTTCATGCAAGGTTGGTCCTAGACGCTCTTGTAGTTGCCCTTCATACAAGGTTGGTCCTGGATGCTCTTTTGGTTGTTAGGGCCTCTTCCATCAATTGAGGAATATGCTCAGCTGAGCAATATCTTCAAACCCATGATTTGGGCATTTTCTAAGCATCATTTTGAATCTTTTCCATGTATCACAAAAAGATTCATTTGTTCCTTGTCTGAACATAGAAATTTCAAACTTTATAGCGAGAGATTGGAAAAAATCTTTGCATAAATTTTTCCTTCTACATCCTTCCACTTAGTGAGACTCTGATTTGGAAGTGATTTGAGCCATTCCTTAGTCTTTCCTGCCAATGAAATAGGAAACAAACGGATATAAACATTTTCAATATCACCTGATTGAAAACCCATTGTTCCCACCAATTCATAAAATGTAGACAAATATGTATATGGATCCTCATGATCTATTGCTGTGAATTGGTGAGTACTGATAAGACTAAGAAAAGAAGGTTTCATCTCCAAGGCCCTGGTGGTAATAGGTATTGCAATACTAGAAAAATGCCTTGACCCTTTATACATGACATAATCTCCAAGTATCCTCCTAGGAGGTGGTGCTTGCTCTTCTGCCATGTTGTTTTCCTCCTGAAAAATATTAGTGAAAAAAGAAAAGTGGTTAAGAATTCCTCTCTAGTGTCTCCTTGCCTCTCTTTTGTCTTTGTATTTATGTTTCTTTTAACAGCCATTTCAATCTCTGCTTCAAATAACAATTGATCTTTGGGAATTTGACCTCTCAATATCATATAAGACAGCTAATTCAAGGGTTAGCACAAGGATTCACTAGTAGTGATATAATATATTTAAAAAAAAACAATTAAACACAATTAAAAAAGAGACTGAAATAAAAGTAAATAAATTCAAGAATCTGAAACTAAATTAAAAAACATAACAAATCTTAAAATAAATAGAAACAAATAAAAGCAAATAAATTCAAAATAAGAATTAAAACAATAAAAAAAATTGTTTTAAAACAAAATAAAAACAGTAACAAATATAAATACAATAATTAAAAATAAAAACAAATCAAAACAATTAAAATATTCACAATATCTAATAAAATTATACTCAAAAAATCAAATTGTTCCCAAGCAACAGCGCCAAAAACTTGATGACTTTTTACCGCAAGTGCACCGCGTTGTCAGAAGTAATAATGTGTCTTTTAGGAAAAATATCAAATTCATAAGGAACAGTTGAATAATCAAGTAAAATGTTCACTAAATATAAAAAAAAAATGTGTGTTGAAAGTGGTTGTGTTGGCAATGATCAATCAAAAAACAGACAAATAATTGGTTGCTTAAAGTTGAAAAAATAGGGATTAGGTTTCATTTTTTCACTCTTATGTATTTTGATTAGCATGGTAAAATTATGTTCTTTGATTAATATTGATTCTCGTATCAAATTTATTTATATCGATTCATCGCATATAAAAATTTATTAAGATGTTTCCTTAATATCGATTCCTTGTATATTTATAAAAACAACTTAGAAATAAGCTCAAACGTTGATAGCAATTAACATTTCAAGTTTATTCCTAACAGTCAAATATGTTAAGTATTATTGTTTAGGTCAGAACCATAAAAATACTTTCCAGTCAGATTTAAGATTCTAAATCAAGAATTAGAAACAAAACAATAATACCAATAATCAATCAAGAACAGAACATTATATTCAAATATCACTTCAATACATAAGAGTTCGAACAAATTACTCTCAATCACAAAGGGTAGAATTATCCACACATCTTCTACACTTTCTATTTTCCCAATTGAGTTACAAGTCACTCATTGGTGTTTTCCTCCCAATCTTGCACACTAGGGTTGTGCCTCTAGTCCCCTATTTAACCTAATTTGCTAGACTTAAGTGACTTATTGTGTGGCGTTGATGGACTCCTTGAATAAAACATAAACAGGCCCAATGTATATGGTATTGATGGACTCGTTGAATAAAACATAATATTTTTAATTTTAATTATTTTGAAAATTGATTTTATAAAATGTTTGGAATTAAGTTTTAATCTCAATTAAGTGTTTCTTTGCATACAATTTCTGAGTTTTTTTATATTATATAGTAAGAAGTTTTATTAAATATATTTTAAATATAATTTATTGAAATACTTCAACTAAAATCAGTGTTATACATATATTATTCTTATAGATAATGAGTGTATTTTCATTAACTGCAAACCTTCAACGTCAACCACAACCACAATCATAGTAAAACCCTTGGGATTCCAAAGATAATGACCACATGCTGAGTTGCCTCGTACACATTAGTCCAAAATTTCGCAGACTCAATCATATTTTGCCACGAAACTAAGTGGCTATAATGAGACATGACTTTCTTTATGAATCCAATGAAACTAGATGACAAAGTGGTTTGTCAAAGTAACTGTAGAGTTTCCGTATTAGTATGACAACAACTGATTCCACAAAAAATAGTATTTATCGATGTTTGGAAACGTGGCTGAGAGATCGATGACAAATCAGAGAGTGGGAAACTTAGAAAAAAAAACATTCCCATGCATTGAAAAATGTGGATTAAGAAAGAACACATACACAAACACACTACTATTGTTAAAGATGGGTAGAAAGAAAACCCAATTATAGAACATGTCATATATATTCTAAGAACTAGCATAGATGCAACCAAATCTGTGAGTGAAAATACACATACGTAAAGTGTTGAGAACCAACAGATATTGGAACTGCAGCACACAAATTCTTATTCTGTGTACACAAACAAAATGGAATCTTTTATTTGGGGAATCTAATTACCTCTTGGGTATAATTGCTTATCCGTTTTCCTATCCCTAGAGCCCTCTGCTTCCTCTTCTTTCTGTGGCCATTATTCTCCACCGAATAGGAAGAGTTATCAGAAACTTCATCTGCATTCTACGTAATTAATTCAAACAGTAAATATTTAATTAAAATTTTTAATAGAAACTTATTTTAAAATAGCAAAATTTATTATATACTTCAAATTTAATTAAAACTTGATTGATTGATAGATTTTAAGCATATTTGTCCACTTTTTCCTTTTAATGTAATTAATATCCTCAATTAGGTAAAATTATAGCATTCATCAACGTGATTGAAAGTTGGTGATTTGAATGGAATAATTGCCATACCCCATGATCTGAACATATAGATTGAGTTCATCTCTAAGTATTTTGACGCGTCAAACACTTTTTTTTTCACATTGACACCCTTCCTTTAATTAGTAAATTGTGGGTGATAGTTCTAGAAGTAATAAGACTATGAACAAGAGAATCTTATATATTTAGGGTAATATACATTCACATCTCCTTTCGGTTTTCTTTTTCTACTTTTCATATTTTTTATTTCAAAATCAACCAATTAAGGAATATTTATTTGTTTAGAATTCAACAAAGTAAAGAACCTACGCTATGTTTAAGTTTAGAATATGAGATTATTTTATATCTTTTAAAAGATGCTTCACTTTATGTAGTCAAGATAAGATTCAATTTTTAATTCAGATACTCTTTTAACAGTTATATATTAATTAATTTAATTAACTTTTTGTTAGTGTTTGTTACTAGCAGCCGGCTGCGTCCTCGGTTACTATTTAGATTTTAGAATAATTTGAAGGAATTTTCCTGTGGAATATTGAGTTACATTATTATTAGTTATCTATTATTTTTCTAATTATAATTAACTAATCTATATTTTTATCAGTTTTCATGTCAAATAGTACTCCGGCATTCTTTAATGAATCAAAGAAACTTCAACATTTATTGGATTAATTATATCACTTAATTGTATGATTTTTACCTTTAAAAAAATATCCATGGAAGTTTATATACTCTTTAAGATGGTATCTAATTATCATGGATGTGTAGTTTCAACTTTGATTCAATTATAATATATATCACTTATATAAGTCCTTATATGTTGTTTTTGCCAGCCTCTATATATGTTCACATTGCCTTCTTGATCCGCAAGTTTAGAAAATGAGTAAATCAAAATGACAGTTCTAAAATTTTTCAATTCTACATAATATTTCTATTTCTTTAATATTTATAATAACCAAATCTAGAAGAATGCTGTTGTAGTATTTGTTTATTTAAGCAATTATAAAGGATTAGTGTAATGTATCAGAATTTTTTTTTTTAAATAGATAACATACAGAAATTAGATTTATATAAACTCATTATGTTTATCATGTGTGAACTTTGTTCCCTCTACAATAAAAATTATATTACCATTATAATAGATAAAAGTACATTATTATAATCTGAACAAGTGTAATATTATTAAAGTAGTTAAAGAAATTTTCTGTAGGTCTTCAAAACTTGAGGACAGCGAGTGAAATCATTAAAAAAGTATAGGAAACACAACTATAATTTACGAAGAAAATAATCAATTACAAAACAATATTGTGATATCTCATGAAGAAGAAATATAGTGATAAATGCACTAAAAGAAATCATCAAATAGTCATTAATTTTAGAGACAAAGATATTAGTTACTATTAAATCATATTAGAGATTAAAAAAATTATTGGTATTTAAAGTAGTTTCCGTTCTCGCCGAGATGAGGTCGTTCGAAATTTAGTTGAGCTCCGAATAGTCTCCCTTCAAGTTTTAGTGAATCAACTCCCAAGGAACAAAGGGGAACTTCACATGTAGAAACACATCGACGCTCAAGTCAGCAAAAATATAAATTTTTGTGTATATAGTAAATATATTGCAAGGTATGAGTTGAGACACTAGTGCAAAAAGATTAAAAGAATACTCCTTATTAAGTGCGGGTTCGCGCTTAAACGCATTCGTAAAAAACGCGGTGGCATTTTTGAAATTATGTTTATTTACAAATGCGGTTATTGGTAAGGCCGCATTTGTAAATCAAAGCGTATTGATTTACAAATGCGGTTATTGGTAAGACCGCATTTGTAAATCAAAGCGCATTGATTTACAAATGTGCCCTTACCAATGACCGCATTTGTAAATCAAAGCGCATTGATTTACAAATGCGGCCTTACCAATCACCGCATTTGTAAATAAACACGCTTGATTTACAAATGCGGTTTTCCCTGAAAACCGCATTTGTAAATGTTTTTTTACCCTAAATATTTGGAACGCGCCATAGTTTAAACAGTTTCTCTTCACCGCCTTTCCTTTTCACTGTTGCTGCTTCGTTCCAGTTCGCATTTGCATTGTTCCTACATTCCCGTTCGCCTTCTTCTCATACACATTTGGTAAAGTTCTTTCGTTGCTCATATTCACAGTTGTTGCACCGATTCGTTTTCGTTTTCGTTTCTTACACTGTTACATTGACATTGCACCGATTCATTCTTGTTTGTTTTTCTCTCCTTCATAGCTTCATTGAGCGCCACCAGTTCCGCTGCCGCCGCCACCGCTATCCGCTCCTTCTTTACTCTTCACCAACGAAGGCTTCTCACACAAGGTAGGTGGTTTTTTAAATTTTTTTTATTTTTTTTAATGTTATGAATTTTATTTTTTTTATGTATTATAATTTGTATTTTTGAATTTATATTATTTAGTATTTATTATAATTTGTATTTATATTATGTTAGTTTAGTTGTTAGTTTTTAATAGAATTATCGTTGTTGTTTTGAGTCCGAAGGTGTTCGACCTTCGGCAATAATACATGCTGGTATTGAGTTCGGGGTGTTCGACCCTCGTAAAAAATGTTAGATAGAACCCTGATTCTGAATGACTATTGCAGAATATGGATCGAAATTGGATCAATTTTGTTCGTATAAGTGATGAGTACGAAAGAGGAGTAGAAGAATTTATACAATTTGCACAACGTAACGCGATTAATAGTGGTCATGATGGAGCAAAGATCAGGTGTCCGTGCGTTAATTGTTTGAATGGAAGGATATTGGATGTTAATTTAATGAGGGAGCATCTGTTATGTGATGGGTTTCTTCGATCGTATACAACTTGGACATGGCATGGTGAATTATTAAATTTACCACGTGTTTCCGTAACTGAAGAATATGTGGGATCCACCATGGATGAAGCAGTACACGATGATGTAGAAGATGATCGATTGGAAGACATGATTCGTGATGTAGGAGCTGAGTCTTTTGCAAAAGTGCATGGATATGGAAGTATGTCAAGCGATGCAGAGACTCCATTGTATCCTAAATCAACTAACTTCACACGGTTGTCGGCGGTGTTAAGATTGATGAATTTGAAGGCAATAAATGGATGGACTGATAAAAGCTTCACAGAATTGCTTCAATTGTTGAAGAATATGCTTCCAGCGGGAAATACTCTACCTAATCGTAATTATGAGGCCAAAAAGATTCTTTGTCCAATGGGTATGGAGTATAAAAAGATACGTGCATGTCCTAATGATTGTATATTATACCGCAAAGAATTTGAATTGTTGAAAAGTTGTCTGAGGTGTGGGTTATCACGTTATAAGTTGAAACAAAAAGATGATGATACTATTGAAGATATAGAAAACCATGGACCCCCAATGAAGGTTATGTGGTATCTTCCCATCATTCCAAGGATGAAGCGTTTGTTTGCAAACCCAAACGATACTAAGAATCTTATATGGCATGTAGATGAGAGGAAATGTGATGGCATGTACCGACATCCAGCTGATTCTATTCAGTGGAAGAAATTTGATGATGAGTTTCCAGAGATTGGTAAAGAATCAAGAAATATCCGACTTGGTTTAGCTACAGACGGAATGAATCCATTTGGTAATATGAGTACAAGTCACAGTTCATGGCCTGTATTACTAGTTATTTACAACTTACCTCCTGGATTGTGCATGAAGCGAAAATACATGATGTTGTCTATGATGATATCCGGTCTGAAACAGCCAGGGAATGATATTGATGTTTATCTAAGTCCCCTAATTGAAGATTTGAAGTTAATGTGGGACCAGGGTGTTGAAGTATTTTACGGATTTGCTAATGAAACTTTCAAGCTTCATGTCATGTTATTTTGCACCATCAATGACTTTCCGGCATATGGTAACTTATCAGGTTATAGTGTTAAGGGTCATAAAGCGTGTCCAATATGCGAAGAAGACACTGCTTCTCAACAATTGAAACATGTAAGGAAAACAGTATATCTTCGGCATCGGAGGTTTCTTAGAAGTCATCATCCTTACCGGAGGTTGAAAAAAGCCTTTAATGGACACCAAGAGGGTAGTGGTCCACCAACTCCATTAACCGATGTTGAGGTTTACGAAAAGGTAAATAACATAGACCACACCTTCGGTAAGTCAAAAAAAAAGTCATCTGTGACAAATATTTGGAAGAAGAAATCAATCTTCTTTGATCTTCCGTACTGGTCGAGGTTAGAAGTCAGACATTGTATAGATGTAATGCATGTTGAGAAGAATGTGTGTGATAGCTTAATTGGTACACTTCTTAACATTAACGGGAAGACGAAGGATGATCTAAATGTTTGTTCAGATTTGATTGAGATGAACATACGCGACGAGTTGGCACCCATAGAAATGGGTAAGCGTACATATTTGCCCCTAGCCTGTTACACAATGTCAAAAGATGAAAAAATTAGTTTTTGTCAATGTCTAAAGGGTGTGAAAGTGCCACAAGGACATTTCTCAAATGTGAAGAGCCTAGTGTCAATGCAAGATTTGAAGTTAATTAGGTTGAAGTCTCATGATTGTCACATCTTGATGCAACAATTGTTGCTGGTAGCTATCCGTGGGATCTTACCAAAAAATGTTAGACATACCATAACCCGTTTGTGCTCATTCTTCTCTTCCATCTGTTGTAAAGTCATTGATCCCTCAAAACTAGATGAACTTCAAAATGAAATTGTTGTTATCTTGTGTGAATTGGAGATGTTTTTTCCTCCGTCTTTTTTTGACATCATGGTTCATCTAGTGGTGCATCTGGTAAGAGAGGTGAGATTGTGTGGACCAGTGTACTTAAGATGGATGTATCCTGTTGAGCGGTATATGAAAATTTTGAAAGGTTATGTGAAAAATCATTATCGTCCAGAGGCTTCAATGATTGAAAGGTACATAGCTGAAGAAAGTATTGAATTTTGTTCAGAGTACATGACAAAAGCAAATCCAATAGGTGTTCCAGCTAATTCATGGCACCACAGGCGTTCTACAAGTAAATGTTTACGTGGTGTGAATATTGTAAGCAAATCTCGATCAGAAGTCTTGCAAGCACATTTGTACATATTGAATAACACAGATGAAGTTGTACCTTACATAGAAGCTCATAAAGCCATTGTGAAGGCAAATAACCCAAGACAAGTAGAGAAATGGGTCTTGATGGAACATAATAGAACTTTCATGCCTTAGTTTAAAGACGAGGTGTTCAAGGATTCAACGGCATCAGAGACCTTGACCTGGTTGGCTGCTGGATTGAAGTTTGATGTCATCTCATGTATAGCGTACGAAGTAAATAATTGTATATTTTACACGAAGTCCATGGATGAAAAGAGTACAATTCAAAATTCTGGTGTTACTCTTGAAGCCGAGTCAATGCAGTTTTCGACTTCGAAAGATACAAACCCAGTACTTAGATCAATGGCATACTAATGAGTAAGTTTAATTATGTCCTTATATTAATGCCCTTATATTAATGAGTAAGTTTAATTATATGTCATCAATTATTATTATTTTATATTTTAAAATTTACTAACTTTTTTTCATTGATGATATAGGCATCATTGGTAGTTACTTGTCTTATCAATGGTTGATAAGACTGTTGTGTGGTTCTGTTCCCTACACAAGAAGATTCCCACAAAATTTAAGGATAACATTGATACGTAAGTACATTATAAACTTAACTTTGTATATGTTACTAATTAACCATCTACTAACGAGGTTTTTTGTATTAACCAGTTCATGGCATGGATATAACATCCTAAAAGGTTGATCCAGTTCAAATAATTTGAACTGGATAAGAATAAAGGTTTGTAATTTTTTTCTTTCTCTATTATCATTGTTTATCAATATACTAACATATTACTTTTTATTGAATTATAGTGTAATAAACAACCAGGAAGCTATGAGTGTGGCTATTACATTATGCAATGGATGATTACCATTATAAGACTAGGTGTTAAAACTGGTTGGAAAGAGGTACTATATATATGTTAAATCATTTTTATAATTCTTGAACATATATATATCTAAAAACTAATTTATGTCAACTATATTTTGCAATGCAGTTATTCACAGAAGAAACATCAATGAATTCGGAAGGCATTTCATATGTTAGAGATTCTTGGTCCACATATTTCATAAATTTTTATAACTCTAGCATAGGTAATCAATAGTGGTTTTATTATATGTAATTTGATTACTTGTAAATGTACATTTTGATGCTCCCAATTTATATCTATATTTCTGTATTTGTCTGGCTGGGTTTGATCATTATGCAGGTTAATTTATATGGTTTAGGGACAATACAAATTGCACTTTAAAAAAAACACTATTTACAAATGCGGTTATTTACCAAAGCCGCATTTGTAAATCAAAAAATAAGATTTACAAATGCGGCTATTACCAAAGCCGCATTTGTAAATGTGATTTACGAATGCAGCTATTCCCATAGCCGCATTCGTAAATCTTAAACCCCTAAACCCTCACCCCTCATTCAGAAGAATATACAAATGCGGTTATTTCAAATAACCGCATTTGTAAATCTTAAACCCCTAAACCCTCACCCCTCATTTAGAAGAATATACAAATGCGGTTATTTTAAAATAACCGCATTTGTAATTTACAGCCGCATTTGTATTTCTCTGATTTACGAATGCGTGTTGATCAAATGCGGTTCTATAGCCGCATTTGTAAATGTAAAATAGCCGCATTTATTTTACATTTCTGCACTAGTGAGAGTACTCTCTGTTAGTTGTCATGTTACTCATGTATTTATAAGTCTTCATGAGCTTGGATCTTTGTATAGATCGGAGTATTCTGTAGCATAATAAGGGAAATTGTGCAAGTAAATTGGAGTTTTTGTGTAATGTTATCAGGGATATTACACAAAGCATTTATGCAATATAATAAGAGATATTGCGTAAGTGAATCAGAGAATTTAAAAAGGTTGGGATATGTGCATTAAAAACGCACTACTTATGCTTTGACGATATTGCTTATTTTTTATATTATTTTAACAAGTTCAACGAATTGGGTTTAGACCCACTTTACTGTGTTTTGGGCTTGCTCGGTCGACCCTTTGTCCGAGTGAAGCATTTTATGTTAACGTCACACCCTGTCAGCGCTTATCGGGCTACCTAACGAATTTGTCTACTCGGTCCAATTCCTAATAGTCCCGGGACGATTATTAATCAAAATTTGTCTCTGATTTACGAATGCGTGTTGATCAAATGCGGTTCTATAGCCGCATTTGTAAATGTAAAATAGCCGCATTTATTTTACATTTCTGCACTAGTGAGAGTACTCTCTGTTAGTTGTCATGTTACTCATGTATTTATAAGTCTTCATGAGCTTGGATCTTTGTATAGATCGGAGTATTCTGTAGCATAATAAGGGAAATTGTGCAAGTAAATTGGAGTTTTTGTGTAATGTTATCAGGGATATTACACAAAGCATTTATGCAATATAATAAGAGATATTGCGTAAGTGAATCAGAGAATTTAAAAAGGTTGGGATATGTGCATTAAAAACGCACTACTTATGCTTTGACGATATTGCTTATTTTTTATATTATTTTAACAAGTTCAACGAATTGGGTTTAGACCCACTTTACTGTGTTTTGGGCTTGCTCGGTCGACCCTTTGTCCGAGTGAAGCATTTTATGTTAACGTCACACCCTGTCAGCGCTTATCGGGCTACCTAACGAATTTGTCTACTCGGTCCAATTCCTAATAGTCCCGGGACGATTATTAATCAAAATTTATAAAGTAGTTTTTAAATTGGTATCTAACCATTAGCTTTACCAAGATTTTATCTACTAATATTTTAGATTCTAAATTAGTCTCTAAAAGACTAATCGAGACCAATTTAGAATCTAAAATATTAGTAGCTAAGACTCTGGTACTTCAATTAAATACTAATTTAGAAATCATTTTATAAATTTGTATTAATAAAATACAAATAATTTTTTAATCTTTAAAATAATATCTAATTTAGTTAATATAATATCTAATTTTGGTTGTTATTTAATGAATTTCTTACAATGGTAGTTAGGGATTTTCAATTTTAAGAATTAAAAAAATATCATTGTTTAAAAAATATTTGTAACTTATAATAATCACGGTGGTTGAGAGCTTGTCTCATTTTTTTATGTCTAAATTCAGACACAGTGTTTATCAAATTGAGTTCATTATAATCAATATATACTCTCTATCATATAATTTTTTTTAATTACCTATACATTCACAATAACTACTTAATCTCAATATCTATATGTAATGTTTTTTTAGAATCTGCTATTATGTAATTTTTATTAAGTAGAGTTAGATGTAGTATTTTCTTGTCTTTACAATATTTTAGGGTTTTTTTTTTAAAGTCAGAAACTTTTGTACACGAGTTCAAGTATTTTTTAAAAGTTTTAATTTATTATTTTTTGAATAAAAAAAGTGTGAACGGAATATCAGAGATTTTACATTTCCCTGTCGACAAAGCAAATGCCCCTTCAATGTGTGTACCATATTTGAGAGTAACAGATAGATCAAATTCTGCAGATTATTACCACCTGCCCTATTTCGTTTGAAGTGACGATATTGTTTGGCTTATTATATACAGGATTTGTGAGGGTGAGATAAATCTAGGTGAATTAAATAATAGAAATTCGATCTAACAAATGTATGACCTTAATTCAGACTTTACAACAGATTTGTGTTGTGTTAAGGTAATGTCGTATCAACAGATTAAATATTAATTTATTTTATCTACAAAAATTTATGTTTATCTTTACTCAAGCTCCCACGTCTTATAGAAATTATCAACAATCGTATTATTTAAATATGTTTTTTAATCAAAAAAAATTAATTAAATAAAATGAAACGTGAATGTTTAAATTCTTATAAAAAAGGAAAAAATAAAACTTATTGCAATCTAGATATAATGTAAAACTATAATGTAGAATCACAACCAGAAGAGCTACTAGCATTGTAATAGTTTCTACCTAACATAAAATCAAGCTTGCTTTCATTCCTGCCAAATATTGTTTTCTAAAAATAATTATCTAAGTTCCCTTTACTTAGAATTACAATACCTCCCTTATAAAGAACCAACTCTTTGATGCTGCTCTCACTCATCAACTCTTTGATTAATATTTTTTAATAATTTCAAAATATTAATATTAATGTATACCATTAATATTAATATTTTTAAATTATTTATATAACTTTTTATATTTGATGGCATTTGAAATACTTTATTTTTATTAAAAAAATTAAAATTCAATACATTAAAATTATTTTATTCAAATAACACATTTATAAAAACAATTTATAATAAAATAAATTCAAAACCATTCATTTAAGTGTTTTAAAAATTATATATTAAAACTTAGTTATTTTGGTTAAATTATCCCAAATACATTTTTATTTTATTTTATTTTTCTGATAAAAAAAATTTATTTGGTAGAAATGAATTTATATCCACAATAATCAACATTAGATTGTTAACTAAAAGCATTTATGTGTGATTTGAATTATGTGTGATTTGTTTTAAAAGTTTTTTTCTTACATTATTATCAGAAAAAAAGTTTTTAATGGAGTTTATTTAGTAGAGATTGATATAATCTAGGAATTGATTTAATTAACGGAAATTGTTTTAATCTTTGTTAAGTTTTAAAGATTATTCAAAAACCTTAGCAAAATAACGGAAGATTTTTAAGTTTTGTTAAATTTCAAAGGTTTATTTTAAAACTTCGACAAAATAACGGAGGTTTTCTAACCTTCATTAAATTCCAAAAGTTTATTCTAAAATCTTAGCAAAATAATGGGATTTTATAAATCTTCATTAAATGTGAAATGTTTATTCTAAAACATTAGCAAAATAATGAAGGTTTTTTTTAACCTTTGTTAATTCCAAAGGCTTTTTCTAAAACTTTAGCAAAATAACGAAAGTTTTTTAACTTTTATTAAATTTCAAATATTTATTGTAGAACCTCAATAAAACATTTCAAATTTTTCAAACTTCAATAAATAAATATAATTAAATATATTTATAAATAAATAATTAAAAATTACATAGTTTTAATATATTTTATAATTAAATTCTCTAAAATTTTGAAAGTGTAACTATACATTACAAATAAGTTTTTTAAAGTTTCAAATATTTATTTTAAAAACTCAGCAAAATAACCTTGGATAATAAGTATATCCAACAACTATAATTTTGGATAATAAGTATTTCAACAGTATTTGCATATTTTTTATGATTGATGGTAGTTAGTTTATATAATTCCTAGTTATTTTTGTTACTAGCTCATACTTCAAAAAACTTGACTTATTTTGTTTTAACTTTTGATGTACGTATATTTTATATGCAATTTTAGTTTCAGTTATAATTGTTAATATTTAATTCTCATAATTTTGAAATGTTTTAAATTAAGGTTTTATTTTAAAATGCATTTAATAATTAATTCAGTGTGAAAGTGAGAAGTGGTAAAGTTAATTTTTTCTTACAATGTTCTTGTAAGCCTCGTTTATTTTTGAGCGAGGAAAGAAAGATATTTACTGTGTGAAAGCAAAACACGAAAAACGAGACAATAAAAAACAAATAAATAAATCATATAAAATAACATAATTCTTATAAACTAACATAATTAATCATATTATATAGTAAATTATAAATATAAATAATAATAATAATAAATATTTTTTAATAAAAAATAAATAAATTTATAATAATTATATTAATTATAAAAAATAAAGATAAAAATAATAATGTTATTTAATTTATAAATAAATCAATCAAATTAATTTTTTAACAATTTTTAAATATAAAAATAAATTTGTAAATATATATTTTTATATTTTTATCAATTAAAAATATATAATTTCAATCACACCTATCACATCATTCACAAACTTTCATAAACTTTTCTCACACTTTCTACTTTATTTACCTTAATCTAAACAACCTCACTTTCTTCATACTTTCCCTTCAAATCATCTCAAATCAACTCCCTAATCCAAACAAAGTAGTAATCTTTAGCTAAGAACATGCATGGCTTTGAAACCTACATCTGCTTTGAAACCTACATTTGAGAGATAATGCAATTATTTAGGATATATAAAGTAGTAATGAACACCAGTTGTTCAAGTTAAGTAGTAGTGGCTTGTGACCCAAATTGGGGCAATAAGGTGATAGAAGAAACAATATTAGTGTTTCTTCTCCTTAGATATAATAGACATAAGTGTGGTTAAATTGTGATTCTTTGTTAGGATTGTCGTTGGCGACCATTGAGCCTGTACCGAAGAGCAGTGTGTCTATGGTGAAAAAGAGAAGTAAAAAAGATCATTAAAGATAATGGAAAATGAGGTTGAAGGTCATTTCAAACGACAAGTCATTTTATGAAAATTTTGAAACCCGTGATATTTTACGAAGGCTCTAAACCCGTGGTATTTTATGGAGATTCTTAAACCTATGGCATTTTATGAAAGTTTTGAAACTCATGGTATTTAACAGGAATTCTGAAAGGTTTTTCCTAAAGTTTTAAAAAACCTCAGGAAACACGTTCTCTAGAGATGGTTTAGCGGAGAAAACTACAACTCTAGATAAATGACTCAATAGAGGTTTTAACCCTAAATAATATAAAAATAAACCTTCTTTAAAACTATTTTTTCTTGTAGTGTTAGTTGAGTCTTTCTATAGTCAAAATGGTGTAAAAATGAATTCCCATATTTTATTTTAATTTTTATTAAATTATTTGTTTTCTTTCAAATATGCAAGAGTTTAATGATGATTTTATGATTGAAATCATTTTAAAAAATTAGTAAAAGATGACCAATTTTGAGGGTTTTATACTATGTGAAATTAAGGTTTAAAAAACAAAATATTAGAATTTTTTCATTTTACTTTAGATATGATGTTTCGTTGGTGAATTTTGAATAAAAGAGAATTTAATTAACTTATTTATAAGTTACTATTCTATGTAAAATACTTTTTTTATAAGTGACCGAATTTGCGTAATTTAAAAAATGTTAAAAAATAACATATACAGTGGAATAAGAGTGCATATCATAATTATTAAAATGATTTTTCATTAAAAATGTTATAATGTATTCTTATCATAATTTTCAATACACCTCCAACATGTTACTGATTTTACATATTACTTAACAAATATATTAAGTACTGATAATTAAATCACTTTTAAAAATAAAGAAACTTAAGTAATTTTTCACAATAAAATCACGTATAATATGACCAGTTACCAAGGAACAAAAATACCTAGCTGTTTATAAGCTTTTCTACAAACATTTGAAAAAATAAAATAAAATAATTTTTATAAACTAAAATTAGTTCGTACGTAAATTATTATATATTTTTTTTTCAAAAATCTGATTTTCAATTATTACATTTAACTAATTAAAAAGTTTTTAGTTTTATTTTTATTCTCTTTTCTTCTGATTTTTTTTATGGAAGCATGTCCTTTATCGTAATAAAAACTTAGTTTCCTGTCAAAATATATGAATAATATGTTCAGATGTTTTTTTCTTTTCTGAGATCTTTCACTAACCTATATTAAAGTGTATAGAAACCATTTAAAAACTGTATATATAAATTTTATTATACTTATAAAACATATTATTGGAATTTAAAATGTTAAAAAAAGTTCCTATTTGATATCTAAAATTAATCATAAAATTTAAATTAAATTTCTAAATTTTAATTATATAGTTGAAAATATTTAAAAATCATCCTATATTTGGTTCAGTTGGATCCAATAAAATTAAGGCCCAAACCAATTAAGAAAACCATCATATCCAATTTCCATTACCTAACTCTAGATTAGGCAGTTTCTTCTTGCACTCCTACGTTTTTCTTCCTACACCCCTACAGTGTTATACAAAAACTAAATTGTCCTTATTATTTTTTTCACATTCCTAAAATGCTCCTAACGAAATCTATTCCTAAAAACCCTAAAATTCTCACTATGTTCTTCTTCCCACACATTGCACAGCCGCAACTTCAGAACTCCATTCCTCTCTACGACGTCTTTCAATCTCACACATCTCTTGGTGGTTTAAGCTTGTCTTGACAACTTGGTGCTTAAAGGTAAGTAAAAATTTTGGTTTTCGGATCTGTACTTCTGTTTTTTCTTTGGATTTTCATTTCCACACTTCATCTATACTATTTAGAAAATGCAATCCAGTAGTTTTATAGAATAGAGAATTCGTATATGTTTTTTTACATTCTGGATTATTGAATCCGCAAAAATCTCAGATTGATGCTTTCGGTAAAATCTTGGATTGATGCTTCCGGTAAAATCTCAAATTGGTAGTTCTGGTAAAATTTTGGATTGTTGTTTTCAGAATATTAATTGTTGTTTTCGTGACTGTGTGTTTGTATTAGTTCAAATTAGTAAATCAGAATCTAATGTGATTTCTTTATGTGAATTTAACCAGGTACTATTGAGTATATATAGGCCACGCTGAACAAATAACATTAAATGCATCCACACGATGTTCATATGACTCTACATTTTCACAATCAACAATAGTTCCCCAAGATTTCATCACTTGATCTCATGCCTCTTTTGGATGAACAATCATTTTACATTTTGCTTTAACATTTTTATCGATGTGAAAACGACATAACAAATTAGCAGCTTTGGGGAACACAACATTTGTTGCATTCATTAGAGCAATATCTCTATCACTAACCACAACCTTTGGGTATGAAGCAACTCTAAAAAACAAACATCTCAACTTCTCAAAGGCCCATACAAAGTTATGATGACGTTCTAATTTGAGTAACATAAATTTAGCTTTGAAGGTCAATCTCGTTGAGGTAACATCAACAACTTCAAACAAAGGTATCCTATACCTATTAATTTTGTACGTATTGTCCATCATCAATACAATGTTAAAGGCATTCAATAACTTCACTGAATCAGGGTGTGTTCAAAATAAATCTTGCACAACATTCGTCCCTTCCTAAAAATTAGACCAATGGACATACATATCTTGCTCAAGTAATATCATCAATTGTTGCATTTCAGTTTTATCACCTCATTCTGATTTTCTGTACAAATATCGTGCATTGTAAACTTGTTTTATTGTGGTCACATTTTTCTCATTATAATCTTTCATTGTTAGCAAAATATTTTTGGACTTCACTACATTGTCTGTCATGTCCATAAGCATTGACTTCTCACTATATGTGAACCTACCAGCATATGGATGACCAACCAATGTATTTGCCAACTCATGATTATGAGACCCACAAATTAATTTCAATATCCATCCTTCACCACTCTTTACTAGATACCCTCGTAATTTGAAAGGACAATCACATTTCCTAGTTCCACTCTCAGTAACCTGTAAATCCTTCTTATATCTTTTGTATTTACCTCATCTCTCACAACCTAATAATACAAATGTCTTCCTTCCTCGTTAGTCAGTTGAAGTATCTGATCTCAATATCACAATAACAAAACCAAAGTGAAACGCAACTTTTCTAACCCACATCAAGAGCTCATCCTGAGTACGAAATACCTACAAAAGTTATCATAATAAATTATTTCATTTACCATAAACATACTCTATAAACTTAACTTTACCTCATCTATAGTAAACGCATTTGTACATTCATATCCCTTCAATATATTGTCTATTGCTTTGTTAGATAATGACTTCTCAATTTATCATCATGTAGACCGTCCCACACATCAACCCCATCATATAGTCCTTGTTCAAATTCTTCACTATTGTTCATACTTCTACAAATTAAAAAAATGAAACTAAATCATTGCATTCCGGATCCATGAATCCATAAGTCAAACAATTTATTCTGAATCTAGCAATTCATAATTCAAAAAATCAATTCCGGATCCAGAAATCCATAATTCAAAATATGCATTCTGGATTCAAAAATCTGTAATTCAAAAAATCATTATGCATCCACCAATCCATAACAAAAATTAGGCTTCTAGATTCAGCAATCTGGAAATCAACAATTTATGAAAACTTTGCTTTTGAAACACCCCTTCATCCGAAAAAAAAAATTATTCAATTCCCTGATTGATGAATCCGTAGCACACTTCCAAATCCCTATTTCCGGTAACCACGAAAACTCTATAACCGCCAATGCTCCTAAAAAAACTAATTCTTACCTCTAGAACTCAAGCAACACTTCAACAACATAGCCTACTCACCACCTTGTTCTGCACAACTACAAAGGCTCTCCACCAGAGCCAGAGATGAATGAAGAAGATGAACAGTGGCAAAGAAACTCCACCACAATGCGCCTTTTCAAATAATAGATCAAGATCAGTTTTGAGATTTAAAAAATTATGAGGTGCAGGAAGAAAACCGTAAGGGTGCGGGAAGAAGAAGCCTCCAGATTAATTAGATTTTGGTAAAACTTATTTTGGAATTGGGCCCAATCACCCTTTTTTTCTGCTCTCGCCCACAATTAATACACATCAATCATTTGAGTTCAATTTATAGAAGCAGGGTAATGTTAAATACATAAAATTAATACTTTTACTTATTTATATTTATATTTTTTTATATAATTAAAATTTATCCATAATCTATAACGTATAATATATTAATAATCAATAATAGTAATGGGATCTCCTGTTTTTAGGGTACACTATTGTTTTACCTCTTTAATTTTGTTTGTATTTTTATATTTTTTGACAATTCTTTAGTTTTTATTAAACTTTGTAATAATGTTTTTAACTAAAAATTAAAATACTTAATAAATTTTTTTATACATTTTTATTGTAAATTGACTTTTTATTTTGATAGAAAAAATGTTATAATTATTATTATACATACATATATAATTTTAATAATATTTTTAATTATATATAATAAAAAAGTGCACAGGATACGAGCATGAGTTTCTATTGTTAATAAATGAGTTTTTTTTTATATTTATAAAATAAGCATTTATCTTACACTACAAAAAAAAGTGTATATTGTGGCGGTTATTTTGGTATAAACTGGCGTTTATAACCGACACAATATATGCTTGTGGCGGTTTCCCAAACCGCCATAGAACTGGCCGCCACAAAGTTTAATGTGGCGGTTTTACGCTACCCGCCGCAACACCCGCCACTTTAAACATAGTGTAAATAGTGGCGGTTTTTATATGTAAGTAGTGTCAGTTATAACTGTCGCTATTTGCATTCATTGAAAAAGATTCTGGCACCATAATATACGTAAGTAGTGTTAGTTATAACTGTCGCAATTTACATTCATTGAAGAAGATTCTGGCGCCATAATATACGTAAGCAGTGGCGTTTTTAACTGACGTAATTTTAATTCTGAATAAATAAAATTTAACCACCACTTTTTTATAATCTTTTTTACACAATTATAAAATTTAACTACCACTTTTTCATAATAAAATAAAATAATTTATAAAGTTATAATCATCCATTCCTTTCATTAAAAATTAAAACATGTGTTTCTTGTAAAATTTGTTAGTTTATTTAGTTTGTTTGTTTAATAATGTTTCAAGGCAAAATTAAATTTTGTTTGACAAAAAAAACCCATTAGGGAGTGAAAATAGAAATAATAATAATTGAAAAGCAAAAGGTGAAGCATTAGAAGATCCATGAAGTGGACCCATTAACACTGCACACTCACCAAAACCCTTAATTCAATCATTCTTTACTGAACTTTTCTTAATTACTTAATTAACAATCCTTTAACAGAATGAAAATGTCCATGGAAGATTCGGTTGTTAAGATATAGTCCTCTGTCTTTGTCACGTTACCATCAAGTACTCTCCACCATTTTCAATTTCTCATCCAAGCTTCAAGGATAAATGCTTATTTCTCTTAATTATCAAAGATAATTCTAAAATGTAATCTATTTAGAGATTACTGAAAATGTGGGATATCTTAGTTCAAGAGCAATTTGAAATCGAAGGTTAGGTCTTGAAGTTCATTAGTTAAGACTAATGAGTGTACTTAAAATGATCATAAGTGAGTAGTTGTGTAATGATTATGATAATTTATTAGGCCAAAAAAAACATATAGATTAAAAAATAGATGAAGGTTAACAATAAAAGTAATTAGAAGGATGAGAACTAGATCTGCAGGATATTACATGGAAGACAACTAATTTTATCAGTGCTTCATCTTCTTCTTCCGGCCTCTTCTCCTGAAATCATTATAAATGAACTTGAATTATTGAGGAAAATGATAATTAAAGAATGCTTCACAATTACACTTGAACAAATAATATGGATTGAAAACCAATGTATATTCTTGCACTGTCGAGTTTCCTATTGATGTAAATATATAGATAAAGAAAGAGGCAAGACACTTGCCTAAAACCCTAACCTGAAATTGGGTGGTAAGCACAAAGGAAATGGGCTCTTTGTGCCATTGCATTTCAATGACCATAATTGACAAATAAAATAAAAAATGAACTACGCAGAGGACTACTGGAGAGACTGATCATTTATAACCAGTTCATTGTCTCTGGGCCTAAATTTTCAACCTTGATTTTATCAAGGAACGGCTACCAATAAATTACCTTTCAAACCGAGCTTAAGTTTTTAAAATTGTATATATTCGTGAACAATAATAATTAAACCTTACTTCAAAAACAGGAAATTTCTTGTACAAACTACATAGCAAATAACTATATGACAAGTAGTTTTCTCTTACCTTATCAGTTGTTGTGCGCTGTAGAGCCTTCAGCATTTCATCAACCGAAATTTTCTTCACTTTAGAAATAGAAGCCTAAATCAGAGTCCTCCGCAATCCACACAATATTTCATCACAGAGGCCTTCTTCTCCCATCCCGTGTAGTGCCCCGACAGAAGCCACGTAGCATCTTCCCATTATTGTTGATACTTCAATGTTCACCAGAAGATCCCATTGGCAAAGCATAAACACAACGACAATAGATTATTATGCCATGGATCACTATTTCAATTAATCAAGAAAAACTTATTGGTTGCCATGGATTGATATTTCAATAAAGAATAAAAATAATTATTATGCCACATGTAAAAAGTATTGATTCGCTATTTCAATCAGGAAAAATCTTATTTGATAAGGCACATGTAAACTCGCTTAATGTCTAATTGAATAACTAATTCATAAGTATAATACCTTTAAAATCCCATATCCCGATTTTACCTTTAAAGAATGTAACTACTGTTGAACTCTTCACCTCGCATCTTCTGCCTGTAAGATTACCAAAAAGTTCAGATTGATACCAACTTCTTAAATCAAATTAATTGGAAAATAAGATAAATTCTTCGTTCTGCTGCAAACCGATTCTGTTTAAATTTTAAAAAACAAATATGCGGTTGTTGTTTTATCTTCAATTATGGGAAATGAAACACCTAAACCCTTTCGAGTGTAAATTGATGGATAACACATGATTTCACCAAGCTCACATTTCTCCTTTTCTCCCCCACCAAAATAACAACCTGAAAATGCTAGCATATCCGGTTCAAGCCTGTCATAAATCAATCATGAACATTGTTGCCAGTGGCAATTATTATGACTTCCAAACTTGTGTCATTTATAATATTTCATAATTTTGAGAGAAACAAGAAGTTGAACATGATATCATGGAATTTGGCGAAGGAGAGAACAGAGACCTTATCGTTGATGAGGGTGTCATCGCGGTTGTAGTGGACGGAGGTGACGGGCATGGAGTGGTCGTTGATGATTTGGAAGCATTTTTCGATCTTCAAATCCGGCATAATCAACCCTTCTTCATTCAAGAAGACCTAGCCGCCACTGCAACAACAATTTTACCAACCCTTGCACATTCCGCCAGAACCCTCCCTTCACAATACGACATCCTCGACATCGTCAGCCACATCGACATTCTCACCGACTACCTCAGCCTCTGGCGGCGATGGCAATGGCGGACAGGACGAAGGACGATAATGAGAAGGGTTAGGGTAATGAGAGGGAGAGAGAAGACTTAGGGTTCTAAGAGATGGCTCGGAAAAGAGTTTGAAGGAATGCTCAATGTGAATCGTGAAAGGATTTGCAGTAAGGAGAGTGAGAGGATAAGGGTGAAGGAGTTAAAGTGTGAGGTCTCTAACGGGGAAAATTTGGAAAAAAGTAATGGTATGGAGGGGAAAAAAGGCGGGATAATATTTCTACGGAGAATTGTGACGTTTCTAAAAATGTTGTATTATGTGGATAATTGTGGCGGTTTTTAATAACCGCCATATTAAAACCGCCACAATTTACAAGTTTTTTAGTAGTGTTAGTAAAAAAGTATATTTTTTATATAAATTTTATACCATAATTAAATTTATAATAAATAACCAACTTTATAAATAAATTTAAGTTGAAAACAAAAATTTAAATTATAAAATTATTTGGAGCTATTGATAATTTCTTTTTATGAAAAATTATTGAATTTAAATTTAAAGATATTGATAAAAAAAAAGCCACATCACAAAATAAAATAAAGACAATGAAGTTATACTATGGTGTAATTTGTTTGGGTTTTTAGGTATCTAAAATCTAAACTAAGTAAATTAGGTTAACCTGAGTTTTCTTTATTTTTATTGGTAATTGTTCCCGTCGGTTGACGGGGTCGTCTTTATGCGTGGCTTGTCCTTACGAGCTAGGGCACCTTCATTCTACTCCGTTTGTGAGTACCTGAAAAGAAGTGAACAAAGGGGCGCCCTTGCGACCGTTTGCACTCCGGCAATCAAGTCAGCTAGCGAGAAACATCAAAGGGGACACACCTCCGTATCGAAACACTGTGACTGGATGCTCTGAAGGTGCTCGAAAATACTGAGTAACTAATAACTGTGTTGCCCTAATTGTTTGTGCGTACAATGGGTGCATCGTGGAACAACTAGGGTTTGTGACTCTGTGTAAACTGTGAGAATTAAGTCAAAACTCGGATCCCTTTCAAACATCCCAAAACCCCCTTCTTATACACCTCCCTCATTTAAAGCGCATTAAAGCGTATAAAAAACATGCCTTGAAACGTTCGAAACTTAACTGAAATAACGCGTACCTTAGCGAACTTTTAGGAAAGCCTCGATGTTTTCAGTGCTTATTGCCACCTGTTCTTCTGACTTGATTGCTACTCTACACAGTGGGCCTCACAGCGCCGTAACCCAACTTAGGGTTATTCCATTGTGTGAGTCCTCTTTCCTCAAAGTGCATCTGGCACGGGGGATGACTTTCTGGGTGTCAACTCATGCGCCCCAGCCTCTAGTCATTCGCCCTGGGAGTGAATCTACCTTTCTCTCGTACCATGCACGTGGTTCTCCCCTGGGCGTGGCCCTCTCATGGGTCGTATCGGCCCCAGGGTCTCCCATCAGTGGCATGGGTACTTCACGAGTCAGGTTACTCCCTACTGGTACTAGAACTATGGCCTTGAAACCACCTTTCTCTTCTTTTTATTACTGTTTTGGGCTACGTCTTAACCCGACGATGCTTCAACCTGGCGATACCCTCTTCTGGCAATGCCTTACTTTGGCGACGCCTTCTCTTGGCGACACCTCGTCTTGGCGACGCCCCCAAGTAGTCAGTCTGTTGACTTCCTTCCTTGGACTCCTCGAGTGGTCCCACTATATATTGACTTGGACTTAATCGTTGACTTTGACTTTGGTTAACGCCCGGGGACAGGACGGTTCATTAATTTATTTCAAATTCAATACTTAATCATGTTTTAGTATATGAAATTTAGAATAAATTATTTTAATTCTCAAAATTTTAAATTCAATCCCTCAATACTAAATTTGAAAGAATAAAATGTTTTTTTAAAAAATCCTCTTTAGTCCTTAATCAGGAAAATTAGAAAGACTAATAGAATTTTTTTAAAATTTAAGGGATTAAATTTTTTTTATTGAAATTTGAATAACTAAAACACATAGTTTACATGATTTTATGAATATACTTTAGTAAGCATTGTTTGTATCTTGTGACATTTTTAATTGTGGATAGTTTTTGTTTCTATGGAAAGTAGTAGGCCATAGGTTGGATGAGGCCCATACTTGGTAGCTGGGCCGCTTCTAGAATAAATGATGGACCACTCCACTTTTAGTCTTAATTTCATCAAATCATTACGAGGTTGTTTCTATTCTCCTGCTACATAGCAGCTGAAGAATTAAAAAATATCTAATAATGTTAAATTATAATTGACATTGATAAAAAAAAACTTTACATTAGTCTTTATTTTTTAAAAAGTATGTTTTTTTATTAAAAAAAATATTCTTTTCATTCATTTCCTTTTGCTATTGGTAAAACTCAACCCAATAAAAATTCAATCAATTTAATAATAATAATAGTAGTAATAGTAAATGATTTTAGGTGTGCTCCACATTTGGGTTATATCAAATTACTAGTTTAAAATATTAATAATATATTAATGGACTATTTCTCTCCACCTATCTATATAAATAAATTAACAGATTGAAAGATTAACTTTTTTTAATAGTGAAAATGCTATGATTTAATTGTAACTTGGTGTACTTAATTTGCAATACCA
Source organism: Phaseolus vulgaris (assembly GCF_000499845.2). Classification (NCBI taxonomy): domain Eukaryota; kingdom Viridiplantae; phylum Streptophyta; class Magnoliopsida; order Fabales; family Fabaceae; genus Phaseolus; species Phaseolus vulgaris. The sequence continues at coordinate 8,699,751 of NC_023758.2, read as the reverse complement.
AAAAAATTGATAAAATTCACAATTATTAATTGTTAGCGTGATACAAATAGAAGCCTATTATTTATTAGGAATAATTTCAAAATTAATAAAAGTTATAAAATGTGTATATTTTGAAAATAATGTGTATGGTATTAATATATTTTTTCTTAAAAAACATGATTAAATAAATGTGGATTTAATAAAACTGAGAGATGAGTGAGGAAAGTAAATTATTTATGACGAAAATTCCTAAAGTGATGCAACAGTGGAGCCACCCAGCAGTAGCTTTCCCTGACGTGAAGTGGGAAATATGGAAATCCATTACACAAAAACAAAGGAAATAAAAGTAAAAATACAAAGGAGATTGCAAAGGTTTAGGGTTGAGAGGAATTAGAATCAGAAGTAGCTATTGCCTAGGAACAACTCATGTGGCAGGCAAGCCAAAAAGCCATGCCTGGAATCACTTCAAAAAGCTTCAACATTCATCATCTCTTGTTTCACAATTAACATCTCATACTTATCAAAACCTATACATAGCCAGCTAAG